>NW_006159732.1:572843-603111 GCF_000334495.1 Tupaia belangeri chinensis
AGGGAAAGCTGCCCTCCTGGCAGATACAGTCCTCACCTGCTCACTGCAGTGAGCTTCTCACACAACTGTAAATGGCACCCCTGTATCACTGAAAAAAGGAATAGTGGGGAAGTACAGGTTTTCTGAGAGGAGGTCAGTGCTGGGCAAGTTGACTTGGAGGACACACACTTGTGGAACTGTCTAGGTTGTGGCTGGGCTTAGAAGTCTGGGGTCTAGATATAAGCTTGTGAAGACAAGATTTCCTGTTGGGCCTGGCAGGTGGTGTGGTGGTTAAGGTGGCTGGACTCCCACATGGCTGACCACGGTTCGAGTCCTGGACCTGGCAGTTTGCTTTCTCACTTTTCTTCCCTCCTTGTCTTTCTGTGGTCAACTTCAAGATAAAATAAAATAAAATAATGACAATGAACAAAATTAAATACAAAAAAGAAAAGGTCTACTGTGAGAAATGTGTATACCAAGCCTGTGCCATGTGGATGTGGAGTCTAGATATAAATTACCCAATTGAAATATTGATCCCAAATAGAGCAATGAGCTCAAAAAGACCCTTGAGCCTCTGGGGCCCAAGAAAAAGCAAATCCTCCTTGTAAACCAACTCAGGGGATAGGAGGATCCCCTAGAAATAAAACCTACAAAGATGAGCTCCTGGGAAAAATTCCCAAACTACAATTGGATCCACCACAAGGAAGTGTCAATAGAGGACACACAAGCCAATTTAAGTGATTGGTTTAGCAATGTGATGTGAATTACCAAATTTAGGGTTCCAGGAATTCCATTTTGTGGTAACCTGACACCAGGACATTAGCTTTCCTCTAAGCTGGCTGAGGAATTTCTAAATGGGGAAGGAGGGCCTTAGGGGTAGCTACCTGGTAGGAGGGTGGGGCTGGAGGACAGAAGGATGCATGGGGTATAGTTATTGTGGTTGTGTTTACAAAGCAGGACAGAGTCTTTACAGAAATTGTATATGTTTATTTGTGGCAATGATGAGCATTGCATGGATGGCTAATCTTGACTTCCAGCTAAGCCTTAGTTTTGCTATAGGCTTTTGCCCCTAATTTTAACTCTTTCTGCATAGTCTCTTGGTGGTGAAAACAGCGTGATTTCTGACTTCCATGGACACATGGTAGACAACTCTTGGGTGTTACATGTTAGAGATTCAGAAGCCAGCAAAGAGACTGACCACGTCTAGGTTCCAGTGTCAGAATTCTTGCCAAAGAGACCTAATTGGTTCACCTTTGATCAGATTGATCAAATGGCACTGTGTGCTCATGTGCGCATGTGTAACCATGGCAACTTAGTGTATGTTGGGGGTGGGGGAGTAGAAGACAATGGTCATGCATCCAGCAGGGGAACATTACAAAGAGAGGTCCTGAGACAGAAAATGGCTTGTGACTTGACTTGCTGCCTGGTGACTGCAGACATAGGAGTGAACTGGCATCTTAGAAGGGCAAGTCTCTGTACTCCTCATAATCCTACAGTGCCTCCCTCAACAGAGAGAAGTTATTTTATTGAACCAATTTACCGTTTCAAGGTAAAAAAAAAAAAGGAATCAAAAAAGTTTAGTTCTCTCAGAAGGAGTAAATGGAGAAATGAAGACATACAAAGAGAAAGTCACTATGTTAATACTGTCCTGCTTTGTAAACACAACCACAATAACTATACCCCATGCATCCTTCTGTCCTCTAGCCCCACCCTCCTACCAGATAGCTACCCCATAACAGTCTCCCAGTCCACCAACTAAATACTTTCCAGGGCTGTCACTAAAGGGATGTCCTGAAATGGTAAAGGACACTGAGTAGGTTACTGGGAGGTGGGAGGGCAGAGAGCTTGACAATACCTACATCAGTGGGTTTTAGTTATGTTTCAACCAACCTGTTGTGTTCATTCTGTGTTGCTAAAACAGAATATCAGAGACTGGGTAATTTATAAACAATACAAGTTTATTTGGCTCACAACTCTGGAGGTTGGGAAGTACAGTATCTGGTGAGGGCCTCCCTGTGGTGTTATCCTGGGGCAGAAAGCAGGACAAAAGAGCGAGAGAGGACGGGCGCTGAACACTTAACTTTTACCAGGAACTCACTCTCAGGGCAACTAACCCACTCCCAAGATAATGGCATGCCTTCGTGCCCTAATCATCTCTTAAAGCTCTCATGTCTCAACACTGATGGGGATTAAGGACATGCTGGAAAACCACAGCACCTGCCCCCTCCAGTTTATGAGGCAGGTATCAATATTTTCAGTTTTATTTTTCAGAGGAGGTCACTGAAAATTCAGAGGTTATTACTCAAGCTGATAAGAGAACCAAGATTTAAACTCAACCCGGAGTGTCTAGTATCAGTACCTATCAATATTTACTCACTATTAATCCAAATAGATGCAATTGTAATGAAAAAAACTCTGGCCCGACATTTCTGAGGGTTTCTGGCACCACCACTGATCGCTTGAGTAGGAGGTGAAGTTGGTGTTACCCTACTTGAAAAAGCTACTTTTTAAAAAAAATTTTTTTTCTGGGGAACCAGCAGTTAGCGTAATGGCTGTGTCGCTGGACTCCCACATAGTCGACCGCGGTTCGCATCCTGGACCCGGTGGCTTAAAACCTACGCCGGGCGCGTGTGTGTGTGTGCCCAAGATCCCGAGAGGAGAATGGAGTAGAAGGGATTGTGGCGTGGCCAACCCCTCTGGGGGGTGATTTCTTGCTTTCTGTCTCTCTGTCTCTCTGTCTGGCGAGCGAACGCGCCCTATAGTAAAAAACCTCTCCAAAAAAATTTTTTTTTTTCTTAATAGCTATTGCGTATCAGATACTGTGCTGGGTTTATGATCTTATTTAGCACTTAGGACAATCCTACGAGATTGGTACCATTACTATCGATTATTTTACAGGTCAGGGAACTGCAGATAAGCTATTTCCTTCTACGTATTTTGTGAATAAATCCTTACTAAAGTGCTTAATCCGGTATTAACAATAATGCTCTTTCCAGACCAACTGGGCGAAACTACACGCGTGACGTTCCTACTGCCTGCCGCTAGGTGACGTCACGACACTCACCACTCCACTCGCAGCCAAGTTCCACGGCTGGAATCTCGCGAGATTTGCGGGTTCCTCTAACCTGTCTCGGACCTGCGCGCGGCGTAGGGCGCTTGGGGCCAGAGCGGTTTGATGGTTTTCTGTCAGTCAGCGTGCACGCGAGCTTTCACGCGACACTGCTTTCCTTTCAGACACCGAGATCTCGCGAGATTTGCTATTCCGCTTTCTACGAGCTTGCGCCTGCGCAGAGCTCTTCAAAGCAGAAGGTCGCGCTTGGAGGAAGTGGAGGCTTCGGGTCCCGTGACTGAAGCGCCCGTTACTACTTCTCTGAAGCTCCTCTCGGCCGCTTGCCTCGACACCCCGCCGCCAAGATGCCTCGAATTATGATCAAGGGGGGCGTGTGGAGGAACACCGAGGTGAGTCTCCTTTTCCCGCCGTCCGCTGCCCTCCGCCCCCTCGGGCCGATTTGCGCCTGCGCACGGAGGTCGGGCGGCGGGGAGGGTCCCTTGGGGGTCTGCGTTGGGGGCTATCCCCACAGCGAACCCTCGAGACTTTTGCTATGTGTCGGGCCCGGTGTCAACCGAGCGCCTCAGGGACGCGGACCGTGACGAGTCACCCCAAGTTCACTCTCAGGCACTTGTTAGGCCCGTGGTGAACATTCGGAGAATAGAGGACGCGCTCCCTCTCCCCTGGAGGACCTCCCGGTGTGGCGGGGGAGACGGAGTTTGTCTTCTGGGGGCACCACCGCCTCTCAGCTCTGGCACGGCGCCTCTCCCTGGTACTCAGAAATAAAGTTGTTGTGACTACAACTTTGCTTCTGCATTGACTTCCTTGCAGAGCGAAGGCACGCTGAGTGCCAGGTTCCCCCTGGTGCTGTTACCGAGGCCTCACCTGCCCGTGCTCTGACAGACCCCAACGTCTGTCTCCTGTTCCTGTCGCTCGGCCTGTCCCTGCAAACAGGCCAGATAGGACGAACTGCCTGTGGTCTGCCTCCACGGATGTAGTGGATAATGCCACTTATAGTCACGGGGCAGAATCGTGGGAGTAAAATAGAAGATTTTAGTGCGTTTTCAGTTCCCAGCACACTGAATTTATTTCTGGGGCACATGTTGCCTTTTCACTTCTTGTGTCTTCTTGGAATGTTATCCTGGTACTTGGCATCCTTCTGACCATCCTTCAAAGCGGATTCAAAAACGCTTCTTGGAATCTTTGTTTACCTTGTAGGAATTAGTTGCACCCCCGCTCTGGCCCCATGGTCCCTTGTTCATCCGTCTATTACAGATGGTTTTGTTATTTTGCCAGTATCACATCCTTCTGTGATGCTGGATAAGTTTCTTAACCTCTCAAAGCCTCATTTTCCTAGGTGGGGATAATAACAATATCTACCTCTTGAGGTTTAAATGAGTTAATACAGTTGGAAGGTTTAGCAGTTGGAAGGTTTAGAACAGTGGGACACATGGTAATCTTTGAGTAAGTGCTAGGTTCTCTTTCTCACACCAAGCAGCACTGCAAGAGGTGGTCTTGGTATCCCTGGAACCTAAAACAATAACCATCATGAAATACATTGCTTGGCACATATTTGGGGAGTGAATCTCTAGGGTGGATACTCGCTGCATGTGCTTGGTTGAAGGTATGCTTAAGTATAGCAGTCCTGTAGCAAAGTTACAAATCAAGGCAGTGAAAACTCTACCGGCACTCAGGGAACCAGGCTGCTTAAATTGGAGAAGGAATGCCTTCTGAAGGAGAGACAGGTGTGTAAAATCTAGTAACAGGATTCCAATGCCGTGTTTAGAGCCCTGCAGTCTTTTATTTCTCATATTGGGAGTAGAACAAGGTGGCTCAAGTGTGTAGCTTGAGATTAACATGGAAAAAACCTTAAAACACTCTCACTGCATTCATGTATGGGTCCATAATCTGATGTCTGTGGTTTAGCTTGTCAGGTTGTGCTAGGATTAGAACATTCCACACTAATGGATTCCCTGGTGAAACAGCATCTAGAGTCTGGAGAGAGAGCTGACTGAAGAGGGGGGAGTTAGGGAGACTTATTTAACTCTTATGTTACACTTGAGAAGTGGATTCTTGGGTCATATAAGGTCTTAAGGGACTGGAGAGGAAATGCCAGGCATCAGCTGGAGACAGGAAGCTTGGGATGGAGAATAGATTCACACAGTCACAGTTTACTTCTTGAGGTGAGGATGTGTTCTATTTTATTTCTTTTCCTCAAGTACACCAGATCTGGTTCAAGGTAGGTGTTCAGGAAGTGTTTTTTAAGTGAATGTATAAATGAATGAGGTACTGTTTTTTAAAGAGAATGCCAGGCACTCATTGGAGAATACTTTTTGTTAATCATCATAAAAGAATTCTCAGGTTGGGCTGTTCCTACTCCCAGTTAATTCAGGGGTGTATGTGTAAAGGAGGACTGAATATCCTTACAAAGGATTTCTTCTTCATTTTTTGCATTCTGCTGAGCGTTGATTCTTGTGTATCATTTTAGCTATTTTTTTTTCACCTAAGGGTGTGTGTATGTGTGTGTGTGCATGCCTGCCTGCCTGCCTGCCTGCCTTTCTCTTCCTACAGCAACACTGTCAATTTAAATATTGTCTTTTCTCACTTGGAATTTTGTGATCAAATGTACTCTTTTTCTTGGCAATTATTTTAGGATGAAATTCTGAAAGCAGCAGTAATGAAATATGGGAAAAACCAGTGGTCTAGGATTGCCTCACTGCTGCATAGAAAATCAGCAAAGCAGTGCAAAGCCAGATGGTACGTACCAGTTAAAACATGGAAAACAGAAAATGACTTTGATTATGATGAAGAAAATGTCATTTGTTTGAACCATATTAAAGAAAGCATATATCACAGTGTAGCAAAGTACGAAATAGGAGATGGGAATTTGGAATTTGGAGTTAGCTCTCACTTGCTTCCTATGTGACCTTAGGCAAGTCATTTTTCTGTCTCTACTCTGCTCCATTTTCCTCCCAATTAGAGATAATACTTGGCTATAACTGATGGAGATGTGAGACTCCACGTAAATGAGTTCGTGTGTTTGAGAGTGCTTTGTGAAGCATAAAATCTTTTAGGAACAGATGGTTCTCAGCTTATAAATGGATCATGTTTCAAAAGTTTGTAAGTTGGTTGTTTTATAACTTACTTTCTCAAAGAAGTAAATGATAAATAATTGTTAACTTTTTTTTTTTTTATTTTTGGAGAGGTTTTTTGCTATAGGGTGTGTTCTTGCCAGAAAGACAGAGAGAGACAGAGACAGAAAGTGAGAAATCACCCCTCAGGGGGGATGGCCATGCTGCAATCTCTTCTCCTCCATTCTTCTCTTGAGATCTTGGGCACTCATGCACACATGACCAACATGAGTTTAAGCCACTGGGTCTGGGACTCGAACCGTGGTCCGACTACATGGGAGTCTAGCGACATAGCCATTACACCAACTGCTGGTCCCAGTAATTGTTAATTTTCTAGGCAGGCTTACAGTAGTTGAGTTTTCTCATAATAGAATTAAAATACCATGTATTTGCTATCCTAAAATATAACACAAGCCAGCAATACACCTGTAACATCACCTTTTAAACCATGGGCTAGTAGACACATGAAGTGATATGTTCTTGGCATAAGTGATTTGGTCCTATCCCCAATCCCTGTGGTGCTAGAAACATACTTTGGATTGCATAAGTGATAGGAAAAGACTCAGCATATAATAATTTGACTCCAAAGAGGAAAATAATTCTTAAACTGAAGAAGTGGTTCTGATTTCTGTTTGTTTTAGTGGCACTGAGCTTCTACTCCAGTGTTTGGTAGGACTGTCCTGCTTGCTAGTTTCTCATCCAGCTAAGTAGACTAGATGGAAAAGTTGTGTTGGGTGGAATGTGAGAAAAGATAGAGGATGCCATAGTAATTTCATTTAAATTTAGAAACCTAATCAAGGGGCCACAGTGTGAGTCCTGGACTTGGTGGCTTGCTTTCTCACTTTTTTCTCTCTTTCATTCTCTCTGATCAAAATGAAAAAATAATGATAATAAATAAATACTTCTTTTTTTTTTAAAAAAAAAAAAAGGAAACATAATCAAAGAGAAGCACGTGGTGTTGAAAAGCATTTAGTGAGTTTAAGTCAAATGTTTTACAAGGTAAGCCACGGTATTGTAACAGTCAAAGCCTTGGAACGTATTCTGAAAACTAGAAAAACTGGAAAAAAAAAAAAAAAAGGTGATAATATTTTATTTCCAAATAATTTCAAAATCTAATAAAGTGAGGGACCAGCAGTTAGCATAATGGCTATGTCGCTGGACTCCCATGTAGTCGACTGTGGTTTGAGTCCTGGACCCAGTGGCTTAAACTCACGCCGGGCACGTGTGCGTGTGTGTGCATGCCCAAGATCCTGAGAAGAGAATGGAGGAGAAGGGATTGTGGCATGGCCATCCCCCTGGGGGTGATTTCTCACTTTCTGTCTCTCTGTCTCTCTCTGTCTTTCTGGTGAGTGCACACGCCCTATAGCGAAAAACCTCTTAAAAAAATCTAATAAAGTGTAAAATAAATAGAAATGATAGTAGAGAAGAAAGCATATGTCCATATTTCAGTCCAGCTACTTTTTTTTTTAGGGTTTTTGTAATAGGGTATATGCACTTACTAGAGAGAAGCAGAAAGAGGGAAAGTGAGAAATCACCCTCCAGGGGGATGGCCATGCCATAGTCCCTTCTCTTCCATTCTCCTTTTAGGATTTTGGGCATGTATGCACATATGCCTTGGTATGATTGTTTTCAGTTTACCAGGTCTGGGACTCTAACCGCATAGCTGGCCCTGTGGGATCCAGCACCCTAACCGCGATGCCACCTGCTGCCTCCCTACACTTGGTACTTTTTATAAACATTAGTAATCTTGCATAAGGAAAGTAAAATTCTGACAGAATGTGGTGAGATGGGGATTATTGAATGGGGCAAGTTTAACCACATAATGAATATTCTGTTGTCAAAAAAAAGCAGCTTTTGGGGCCAGCAGGTGGCATGGTGGTTAAAGGCACTGGGTTCTCACATGTCCGACTGTCATTTGAGTCCTGGACCTGGTGGCTTGCTTTCTCACTTTCCCTTTCTCTGTCTCTCTGTCTCTATCTGATCAAATTAAAATGACAATGATGGTGATAATAATAATTGAATTAAATAAATAATTCTAAAAAAGCAGCTTTAGTAATTGAAGGATGACTAGTGTTTTTCAGTCCTTACAAGTCAGTGTATTTAATGTATAAATTGGATACTTATGCTAGGTGACTGATTAATGTATACTGTGGTATATTTTTAATAGGTACGAGTGGCTAGATCCAAGCATTAAAAAAACCGAATGGTCTAGAGAAGAAGAGGAAAAACTCTTGCACTTGGCTAAGTTGATGCCAACTCAGTGGAGGACCATTGCTCCAATCATTGGAAGAACAGCAGCCCAGTGCTTAGAACACTATGAATTTCTTCTGTAAGTAAATCTTCAAAAGCAGTGTAATGTGTATATATTCTGAATGAGACTGTACAAACTTTTAGCATTTCTTGTCTTGTTTTTTTTTTTGGAGAGGTTTTTGCCACAGGGCACGTGCGCTCGCCAGACAGACAGAGACAGAAAGCAAGAAATCACCCCCCCAGGGGGGATGACCATGCCACAATCCCTTCTCCTCCATTTTCCTCTTGGGATCTTGGGCACGCACACACATGCGCGCGGCGTGCGTTTTAAGCCACCGGGTCCGGGACACGAACCGCGGTCGACTACGTGGGAGTCCAGCGACATAGCCATTACGCTAACTGCTGGTCCCAGCATTTCTTGTCTTTAAACTTTTCATTGCAGATGTGAGTAAAGCCAAGAGCTAAAGCTATTGGATTATGGATTCCAAATTTCATATTAAAATGATGTCTTCTAGTATGTACTTTTTAATAGAATAGTTTAAAAGACTGTACATATGGGAACCAGCAGTTAGCGTAATGGCTATGTCGCTGGACTCCCACGTAGTCGACCGCGGTTCGTGTCCCGGACCCGGTGGCTTAAAACTCACGCCGGGCGCGTGTGCGTGCGTGCCCAAGATCCCGAGAGGAGAATGGAGGAGAAGGGATTGCGGCGTGACCATCCCCCCTGGGGGGTGATTTCTCGCTTTCTGTCTCTATGTCTCTCTCTGTCTGTCTGGCGAGCGCACGCGCCCTACAGTGAAAATCTCTCTAAAAAAAAAAAAAAAAGACTGTACATATTATAAATGTTCATCATAGAAATCTGGGGTAAACATAGTAGAAGAATGGGGAAAAAAAAGTCATCCTTAATCACATTGCTGAGAATTTACTCTTGGAACACTTTGATTCTTTACTAATAGTTTTATTTATTTATTTCGGTTTGATTATACTGTATTTATGATTAAGGAGTTGCTTAGATTCGATTTCACAGTGAATAAAAACACTAATTGAAGGGATCAGCAGTTAGCGTAATGGCTATGTCGCTGGACTCCCACATAGTCAACCGCAGTTTGTGTCCCGGACCCGGTGGCTTAAAACTCACGCCAGGCGCGTGTGCGTGCGTGCCCAGGATCCCAAGAGGAGAATGGAGGAGAAGGGATTGTGGCGTGACCATTCCCCCTGGGGGAGTGATTTCTCGCTTTCTGTCTCTCTGTCTCTCTCTCTCTCTGTCTGGCGAGCGCATGCGCCCTATAGCAAACACCTCTCAAAAAAGAAAAGAAACACTAATTAAAATTAGAAAATTGTAATACCTTTTCTTTTAGATGAAGTGAAAGTAGAAATGCTTTATTTTGTTAATATTCATGCATGGGTTTTTGGAAAAAGAAAAAAGAGTGTCAGAGCTAGACAACCTCATAATTCTAATACCAAATGGTATAATAATGTGATGAATTCTTCTGGGCTTCTTTGTAGAGATAAAGCGGCCCAAAGAGACAATGAAGAGGAAACAACAGATGATCCACGGAAACTTAAACCTGGAGAAATAGATCCAAATCCAGAAACAAAACCAGCTCGGCCTGATCCAATTGATATGGATGAGGGTAAGTATAAGCTTGCGTCAGAATTCATTTTCTTGGAAATTATAAACTTCTCAGGTTTCTCTTTAATTCTGTTAGTTGCTCTCTAGTTTTCGACTTAGAATCCCTGCAGTTTTTCTTTTAAGTATCTTTCTAACATGTCTAGCCTTATGTTTTTTTATGGAGTAGTTGTTGTTTTGGACAGTGCCCCTTTAGCTTCCATTTCTTCAATTGACTTAATTAAGCAGTATAATACTACTGGGCACATTGCCTGGAGGCTAGAAGTGAGCCTTTGAATATCCTGTTTTTCAGTCCTGTTCATGGCGGGAGGCAGCAAGTCAGGGTATTGGACCCTAGTCATTCTGTTAACTGCTTATTTGATTTAGTCTAGTCACTCAGTTGGCTTGAGAAGGCAACACTGTAAGACTGTGCTGGAGACTTACTTTGATTCTGTGAGGCATTGAGTCGAGAATTAGAGAAATTAGATTTTGTTTTATCTTTTAAGATAATTATTTATTTAACTTAATTAATTTTTAAAAGATTATTTATTTCATTTTATTTATTATCATTTTTCAGTTTGACCAGAGTGGCAGAGAGAGAAGGAAAGTGAGAAAGCAAGTCACTAGGTTTGGGACACAAACCGCAGTCCGCCCTATGGGAGTCCAGTACCTTAACCAGCATGCCACCTGCTGTCCCCAGTTAAGTTTTTAATTTTACCAGAGAGGGCAGCGAGGGAGAGGGAAAGTGAGAAAGCAAGCTGGCAGGTCCAGGACTCGAACCTCATTTGGCTACGTGGGAGTCCAGTCCCTTAACCACACCATCTGCCAGCTCTAGGGAAATTAGATTTTAGACCTATGCTTGCCACTTATTATTGTCCTAGGCAAGTCACATAATCTCTGAGCTTTAACTATACTTTACAGGATTGTTATGAAGCACTCAGTGAATATTTGTTGAGTTTTTCAAATGTAAAAGTCTGAAAGCAGAGGTTCCCAAAGGCATACTGGCTACGTTGGCTGCATCACAGTTAACATGGGGAACTTTAAAAAATAGAGGTACCAAGCTTCCCCAAGAGTCACTAAGTTAGTAAGCTGGAGGTTGAGGTGCGGTGTAAGGGCAGGGATTCTCGAATCTGAGGTTTTTAAAAAAGTTCCCATGTGCGGGGAACCAGCAGTTAGCGTAATGGCTATGTTGCTGGATTCCCATGTAGTCGACTGCAGTTCGTGTCCCGGACCCGGTGGATTATAACTCACGCCGGGCGTGTGTGCGTGCGTGCCCAAGATCCTGAGAGGAGAATGGAGAAGGGATTGCGGCGTGACCATCCCCCCTGGGGGGTGATTTCTCGCTTTCTGTCTCTATGTCTCTCTCTGTCTGTCTGGCAAGCGCATGTGCCCTATAGCGAAAACCTCTCCAAAAAAAAAGTTCCCATGTGGGACCAGCAAGTGGTGTGGTGGTTGGGGTGCTGTACTCCATGTGGCTGACTGCAGTTCAAATCCCAGACCTGGTGGCTTGCTTTCTCACCTTCTCACTCTCTTTCTCTCGTCCAGTTGAAAAAAAAAATAGTAGTAAGTAAAATTAAATAAAGAACTATTTAAAAAAGGAAAAGTTCCCATGAGTTTATATTGGGTAGCCTTGTGTAAGAATTGTTTCAAGTTATTAGTTATGGCATTTATTGCTTTATTCTAGAGAGCCATGGAAAATACATTGGAGGAGGAAAATGCTCTGAGGGAAAAATTATTTAATGAAGTCAGCACTTTGTTTATATTTAAATAGTTTTTTACAATATTTTACAATTTGTGGTATGCCTGTTAGTAGATGGTAATGAAGGATATGATAAATAAAGCCACCATTAAGTGAATACTTGCTAGATGCTTTACATATTTCATTTTACTTAACTCTTCTCAACATCCCTGTGGAGTAGGAATTGTTCCTTAGTTTTATAGGGAAACACATTCATGGAGAGGGTCATAAATAAGTGGCCAAGGTCATACAAATAGCAAGTAGTGGGCCTGATTTTTACCCTACATTTCTGTGACTTCAAAACTCAAACTATTTCCATTATGCTATTTCATATAATGAGAGAGAGAGAGAGAGAGAGAGAGCGAGCAAGAGCGAGTGCGCGCATGTGTGTTTCCCTGACCCCTCATTTTAAGCAATAGGGTATGTTTCCTACATACTTAGCTTCTGTTGGAGAAAAACTTATTTTTCTCTGTATTTTTACAGATGAACTTGAAATGCTTTCTGAAGCTAGAGCTCGCCTGGCTAATACTCAGGGAAAGAAGGCCAAAAGGAAAGCAAGAGAGAAACAGTTGGAAGAAGCAAGGTATGGTTGTCTCCTTTTGTAATTCAGCAGTTAATTTATATATTGTTAGGCCCAATAAAACTGCATGATTTTTGTCAGCCCTGTTGAGTGAATAATTGGAATAGTCTTATTTTTGTTTTGCTAATATTCCTTAAACTTCTTCATTACTCTGAAAAAGTCTTGTATTTTATATTTGTTATATATAACCATTTTGGAGGAGAATGGAGAAGGGATTGCGGCGTGACCATCCCCCCTGGGGGGTGATTTCTCGCTTTCTGTCTCTATGTCTCTCTCTGTCTGTCTGGCAAGCGCATGTGCCCTATAGCGAAAACCTCTCCAAAAAAAAAGTTCCCATGTGGGACCAGCAAGTGGTGTGGTGGTTGGGGTGCTGTACTCCATGTGGCTGACTGCAGTTCAAATCCCAGACCTGGTGGCTTGCTTTCTCACCTTCTCACTCTCTTTCTCTCGTCCAGTTGAAAAAAAAAATAGTAGTAAGTAAAATTAAATAAAGAACTATTTAAAAAAGGAAAAGTTCCCATGAGTTTATATTGGGTAGCCTTGTGTAAGAATTGTTTCAAGTTATTAGTTATGGCATTTATTGCTTTATTCTAGAGAGCCATGGAAAATACATTGGAGGAGGAAAATGCTCTGAGGGAAAAATTATTTAATGAAGTCAGCACTTTGTTTATATTTAAATAGTTTTTTACAATATTTTACAATTTGTGGTATGCCTGTTAGTAGATGGTAATGAAGGATATGATAAATAAAGCCACCATTAAGTGAATACTTGCTAGATGCTTTACATATTTCATTTTACTTAACTCTTCTCAACATCCCTGTGGAGTAGGAATTGTTCCTTAGTTTTATAGGGAAACACATTCATGGAGAGGGTCATAAATAAGTGGCCAAGGTCATACAAATAGCAAGTAGTGGGCCTGATTTTTACCCTACATTTCTGTGACTTCAAAACTCAAACTATTTCCATTATGCTATTTCATATAATGAGAGAGAGAGAGAGAGAGAGAGAGCGAGCAAGAGCGAGTGCGCGCATGTGTGTTTCCCTGACCCCTCATTTTAAGCAATAGGGTATGTTTCCTACATACTTAGCTTCTGTTGGAGAAAAACTTATTTTTCTCTGTATTTTTACAGATGAACTTGAAATGCTTTCTGAAGCTAGAGCTCGCCTGGCTAATACTCAGGGAAAGAAGGCCAAAAGGAAAGCAAGAGAGAAACAGTTGGAAGAAGCAAGGTATGGTTGTCTCCTTTTGTAATTCAGCAGTTAATTTATATATTGTTAGGCCCAATAAAACTGCATGATTTTTGTCAGCCCTGTTGAGTGAATAATTGGAATAGTCTTATTTTTGTTTTGCTAATATTCCTTAAACTTCTTCATTACTCTGAAAAAGTCTTGTATTTTATATTTGTTATATATAACCATTTTGGTTAAATATAACACACGCATATATATTGGGTTGTCAGGAAAGTCTTGATGCATTTTTGAATAGAAAATCATAGAAAAATACATCATGACTTTCCCGGCAACCTATGTGTTATAATTTGCCAGAGGACGCGTATGCTTGCTGGAGAGAGAGGGAAAGTGAGAAAGCACCCCACATTGGGCTGTTGTCTCACCATAGTCCTTTTTCCATTTCTTTCTTCTTTCAGGATTTTGTGCTTGCACGTGCATGTGCTTAGCATGTTCCTCAAGCTTCTGGGTTCAGGCCTTGAACCATGCAGTTGGCCAGGTGGGGTCCAGCTGCCTTAACCACTTGGTCATGAAAAATAATATTTAAAAAAATTTTCTAAGACATAGTAAAAGTAATGTCTGGGCAGTTTACCAGTATTGGGTTTGTTCTATCAGCATAAAAGAGCTTTATTTTGTTTTGTTTTGTTTTAGAATTATCTGTTCAACTTTATTTATTTACGATTATTATTGTTGCTGTTATTTAAAGAATCATTTATCTAATTTTATTTATTTTTATTCTTCAATTGACCACAGAGAGAGAGAGAGAATGAGAAAGCAACCCGAACGACCGTTGACCGTTTGGGAGTCCAGATCACCAACCGCCATGCCACCTACTGGCTCCTATTTATTATTTTTAATTTGACCAGAGAGAGACAGGGAAAGTGAGAAAGCAAGCCCCCAGGGCCAGGACTGAAACTGGTTGGCCATGTGGGAGTCCAGCGCCTTAACCACCATGCCACCTGCTGGCTCCTATTTATTACTGTTTTTAATTTGACCAGAGAGAGACAGGGAAAGTCAGAAAGCAAGCCACCAGGGCCAGGACTCAAACTGTGGTTGGCCATGTGTGTGTCCAGTGCCTTAACCACCATGCCACCTGCCAGCCCCAAGAGAGCTTCATTTGTTGTAGCTGTCTTGCAGTTAGTTAGGTGTCTGGAGGATACACAAAGCTATGTGACTGGTGTGTGACTGCCAGTTATTTTCCTTGATTAGTGTAGGACAGAAACTGACTGCATATACAGTGAGTTAACAAACCTTGAACTAAATTTTAGGTGCTCATGGAAATTTTTAAAAAGTGCATGAATATGTATTAGGCATTGTTTCTTTACCTATGATTTTCTCTGTTTTTCTTTCCTTTTTTTTATTTTTTAATTCCTTTTGGTTAAATCCATGGTCAGTAACATTTTTAATGGAATAATGGCACAAAAATCAAGATGAAGTGAATACAAAGAAAAATGAACTGTATAGTAGTTTATTAGCTTTTGGGACTCAGGCATTGGAATAACCTTCTTAGCCTACACAGTATTTTTTTGTGGTCCCCAGGCTGGCTGGGAAGTGCTTATTCATGTGGTGACTAGCATTGTGTTGATGGTTTTCCTAGTAATGGGTTTCAAATGCGAGATCTTAGGATGGAGGATTCTTTTTTTTTTTAATTTTATTTATTCATTCATTTATTTTAATTAGATCAGAGGGAGACACAGAGGAGGAAAAAGAGAGAGGGAAAGTGAGAAAGGAAGCCACCAGGTCCGGGACTCAAACCGTGGTCGGCCATGTGGGAGTGTCCAGCACCTTAACCACCATGCCACCTGCTGTTCCCTAGGATGGAGGATTCATTGACACCTGAAGATGCTTGTTGGCATGGCTAGCCAGTTGCTAGCTTAGAATAGTTACTTGTGATGAGGGTATAACTGGCCTGGGATAGTACACAGAAGCCAAGAAGAGGCATTAAGTTTTCATTTTTTTTTCCTCTTTTTTTTGGAGAGGTTTTTGCTATAGGGTGCGTGCGCTCACCCGACAGACAGAGAGATAGAAAGCGAGAAATCACCCCCCAGAGGGGATGGCCACGCCGCAATCCCTTCTCCTCCATTCTCCTCTCGGGATCTTGGGCACGCATGCACACGCACCCGGCGTGAGTTTAAGCCACTGGGTCCGGGACTCGAACTGAGGTCGACTACGTGGGAGTCCAGCAACATAGCCATTACACTAACTGCTGGTCCCAAACTGTAGTCGACTACGTGGGAGTCCAGTGACATAGCCATTACACTGACTGCTGGTCCCGAGGCATTAAGTTTTCTACCCATCTCTGCCACCTCTGTTCTCTGCACTGTTTAGGTTTATGTACTGTGTATGAAATTGGGAAAAAAACCCACTTTTTAATTTTTGTTCATGGTTGTCTGGGGCCCAAATTTTAGAAGCCTTCTAACCATTTGGTCTGGGCTGTATGTTATAGCATATATGCATATGTGCTCCAAATATGGCCAGCATTGATGGCTGTAAAGTTTTTGCAGATTTTTTATGTGCACTATAGTTTCTTACAGGTTTCCTCGTAGAAGCTACGTATATTTATAGGTTGTGTGGTACATACAGTGTCCTTAAGGGGAAAGAATATTTTTTTTGGGGGGGGTAAGATTTTTGCCATAGGGCACATATACTTGCCAGAGAGAGAGAGGATTGGGAAAGTGAGAATTCACCCCCAAGGGATATGGTCATGCTGCAGTCCCTTCTCCATTCTCCTTTCAGAATTCTGGGCATATATGCACTTATAACTACTGTATTTTTCAAGCAGGTAGATCCACCACTCAGACCATGGGATCCAGTGTGGGCCATGGGATCCAGTGTGCCTTAACTACTACACTGTCTGTTGACCTTGGAAAAAAACATATTTAACCGTCTTGTTTGGTGATGCCAGACGAGCTGTAAAATGTCTGTGTGGGTGACTGAGATAATGATACCTTTGGTTCCTGATAGTTCAGTATATGTAGACCTTGTTTCATGCACAGTATTTTTAGAAATACTGTATAAAGGGGACCCGGCAAGTAGTGTGGTGGTTAAGGCACTAGGCACTCCCACATGGTCGACCATGGCTCGAGTCCCGGACCTAGTGTCTTGCTTTCTCACTTTCTTCTCTCTGTGTCTCTCTGGTCAAATTAAAATAAACAAGTGAATAAATGAAATTGAATAAAATAATTAAAAAAAAGAAATACTGTATAAAATTACGTACATTCTATGTGTATAAGGTGTATATGAAACAAATTTCATATTTTAAACTTGGGTCCCATCCCCAATAAATCTTACTATGTATATGCATATAATCCAAAAAGTGAAAAGTTTGAAATCCAAAATACTTGTGGTCCTAAGAATTTCAGTTAAGGGATGCCCTGTTCACCATTTCTTTCTCATTTATTTAATTTATATTAGAAAGTACATCCCCATCTAGAGATAAGATACATATTTACTTATAGTTTCTTCTGTTTTTTCCTTTTGCTATATGCTATGTGTGCATGTGCATACTTTTAAATCAAACCTGGAATTTATTTATTTATTTATTTAGAGAGATTTTCGCTATAGGGCATGTGTACTCGCCAGACAGACACAGAGAGACAGAGACAGAAAGCCCCAGGGGGGATGGCCATGCCGCAATCCCTTCTCCTCCATTCTCCTCTCGGGATCCTGGGCACGCACGCACACACACCTGGCGTGAGTTTAAGCCACCTGTCGGGGACTCGAACTGTGGTCGACTACATGGGAGTCCAGTGACATAGCTATTACGCTAACTGCTGGTCCCAAACCTGGAATTTATTTTTGTGAATGTTGGGAGGTGAGGACTTAAATAAATATTTCTTCTCCAGATAACCAAATAGTTTTCTTTTTAAAAAAATTTAATTTATTTATTGTATTATTATTAATTTGCTATAAGACACATGCATTCACCAGAGAGAGGCACGGGTAGAAGGGAACGAGGTGAAGTGAGAAAGTAAGCTGCCAGGTCCAGGACTCAAACTGTGTTTGGCCATGTGTGAGTTCAGTGCCTTAACCACCACACCTCCTACTGGCCCCCCCAAATAATTTTCTTAACTCTCTTGGCTAATCCATTCGTACCCATGGTGTGTGATTTTTCAAGGTAATTTTCCATTCTTTTTCTTCAGGCGTCTTGCTGCGCTCCAAAAGAGAAGAGAACTTCGAGCAGCTGGCATAGAAATTCAGAAGAAAAGAAAAAGGAAGAGAGGAGTTGATTATAATGCTGAAATCCCATTTGAAAAGAAGCCTGCTCTTGGTTTTTACGATACTTCTGAGGAAAACTACCAGGCTCTTGATGCAGATTTCAGGAAATTAAGACAACAGGATCTTGATGGAGAGCTAAGATCGTAAGTTGTCTTTTGGTTTTGGAAATGGAAAGGTACGGTAGGAATTTTATAAAGGGCCAAATATTATCCTCTATCAGGGCCAGCTTTTTATTATTTAAGACAACCTAGTATTTATATGCTTTTATTTATTTAATGGGTTCACCTTTCTGAGAAAACTGATCCTATTTTTTAGCACAGAATTCTGTTGTGGCTCTTGAATTGTAGCTCTTGGCTTTTAATGGACTGTTTACGTCACTGAACCACAGCTGAACATTTATGTATATTGGTGAACAGGTTAGTTATTTTACTAATGGCCTGAAAGAATCTGTCAAAATCTAATCTGTTGTTTTTTTCTAGTAAACATTTTCACTTTATTTTTATTAAAATGTAATTAAAAGAAAAAATTTCCCAGTGTATTCTTAAATCTTTTTACTTCATGGAGATAGTAGATATAATTATTTAATGTGTCTTAGAGTGCAGTATTTAATGTGTCTTCGAATGCAGAGGATTTGGCCTTTTTCTAGAGTTTTAGAGTTTCTTTACATTTTTTTTAAAGGATTATTTTATTTAACTTTATTCATTCATTTATTTATTTTTGATTTGACCAGAGAGGGACAGAGCGAGAGAGAGAAAGAGGGAAAGTGAGAAAGCAAGCCGCCAGGTCTGAGACCTGAACTGTGGTCCACCATGCTAGTTAAGTCCAGCACCCTTAACTACCATGCCACCTGTCGGCCCTGAGTTTCTTTAAATTTTGTAATTGACTATTGTATAGAGAACGTTGTATGACTGGCAAGGATTTTTTGTTTGTTTCCTACTCTGTTGACTTTCCTTTTTGTTGACACAAATTGTTACTAAACCAGAGTTCGAGTCCTGAACCTGGTGGCTTAAAATTCACACTGGGCACGTGTGTGTTTCTGTCCAAACTCCCAAGAGGAGAATGGAGGAGAAGGGGTTGTGGCATAGTCATCCCTGTTGGGGGCTGATTTCTTGCTTTCTGTGTCTGTTTCTCTCTTTCTCTGGTGAGTGCACGTGGCCTATAGCAAAAATCTCTCAAAAAAATTTTGTGAATTTAAAAATCATAATAATTAGGAAAATTAATATGTATGAGAGAGAGAGTGGAAACTTCAACAGGTCCCATGCAGGGATCTTCTCCCCAGCTTCAGCTGGTCGTGAATGTTCACATTCCTGATATACTCAAGGAGGTATTAGATGTGAATTTAGGGTCTTTCCCACATGAGTCTAGTTGCGTTACTAGTACACTATCATGTGAATCCACCATAACAATTTAATTTCTGGTAGAGAGGTTTTTTGCTATAGGACATGTGTGCTCACCGGAGAGATAGAAGCAGAGAGACAGAAAGCGAGAAATCACCCCTAGAGGGGACAGCCATGCTGCAATCCCTTCTCCTCTGTTCTCCTCTCAGGATTTTGGGCATGCACACACATGCACCCGGCGTGAATTGTAAGCTGCCGGGCCTGGGACTCGAACTGCGGTCAACTACGTGGGAGTTCAGTGATGTAACCATTATGCCATCTGCTGATCCCAATTTAATAGCAGTTTTAAAGGGAAACTTAAAAATTCATCATGTAGGGACCAGGAGTTATAATGGCTATGTCGTTGTACTCCATGTAGTTGACTGCAGTTTGAGTACTACCTGGTGGCTTAAACTCATGCTGGGCGCATGTGCGTGTGTGCCCAAGATCCCTAGAGGAGAATGGAGGAGAAGGGATTGCGGCGTGGCCATCCCCCTGGGGGGGTGATTTCTGTCTCTCTCTCTGTCTTTTTGTGTGTCTGTCTTTCTGGTGAGCGCACACACCCTATAGCAAAAATCTCTTCAAAAAAAAATTCACCATGTATATATGTTTTTGTTTTTATTTTTTTGTAGAGGTTTTTGCTTCAGGGTGTGTGTGTTCACTGGAGAGGGAGAGACAGAGACAGTGAGAAGGAAAGTAAGAAATCAATCCCCCAGGGAGGATGGCCATGCTGCAATCCCTTTTCCATCCTTCTGGGATCTTGGGTATGCATGCACATGTGCTTTGTCTGAGTTTGAAACCATTGTGTCCAGGATTCGACCTGTAATTGGCCATGTGGAAATCCAGCAATGTAACCACTACACCATCTGCTGGCCCTGTTTTCTCTTTTTAAATTTGTTACAGGACATGTGTGCTCAACAGAGAGAGTGACAGGGAGAGGGGAAGTAAAAGCATCCTCATGGGGGATGGCCATGCTGCAATCTCTTCTCCATTCTCCTCTTGGGATTTTGGGCGCACACGCATGCCTAGAATTTCTCTCAAGTTACCGAATTCGGACTTGAATTCCCTTCGGTACAGTTGACCATGTGGGATCTAGCTGCCTTAACCACCATGACACTGACTGGCTGTATGTGTGTGTGTGTGTGTGTGTGTGTGTGTGTGTGTGTAAAGCTTATTTCTTTGAGAGAGAGAGAGAAGACAGCATCTGCAACAGGATCTTGGTTTCTCAGTCCATTCCCAGACCTCAGCAAGCCCTGAATTATGGGCAGGCATATGCTCAGTATACTCAGGGAAGTCTTTGTACTTGAACCAGAAACCTTCCCATGTGGGATTGCCTTGCACGTCATACTTAACTGCTGTGCCACTGCTGGTCACCACAATGTGTTTTTTGTTTTAGGTTTTTGCCATAGGTTGCATACACTCGCTGAAGAGAGAGAGACTGTGAGAGGGAAAGTGAGAAATCACACCCTTGGGGGATTGCCATGCCGCAATCCCTTCTTGATTCTCCTCCTAGGACTTTGGACATATATACACATGTGCCTGACATGATTTTCAAGCCACCAGGTTTTTGGGCCTTGAACTGTGGTTGGTCACGTAACCACTCTGCCACCTTCTGGCCCCCACCACAATGTAGTTTAATGCTATCTCTTTTCTATACTTGTTTCTCTTTTTGCATATCTATTTTCATCATTTTCCTGTTGTCATTTTTTTTTTAAGTTTTTTTTTTTTTTGGCCGTAGGGCATGTGCACTCACTGGAGTGAAGAGAGACAAGGAAAGTGAGAAATCATACTTCAGGATGGATGGCCATGCCTCAGTCATATCTCCTTTATCCTCCTCTTTGGATTTTGGGCATGTGTGTACTCGTACATGGTGTGAGTTTCAGGCTGCTGGGTCTAGGACTGGTATGACTGTCAGCCGTGTGGGAGTTCAGATCTGTAGCTCTCTCCCAGGGAGTTACAGTTACAGATCTGCCAGCTCTCTGCTGGTTCCCCATGTGCACGCCATCTGCCAGCCCCGCATGTGTACATTTTAATGTGAATATAATCATAAAAATAGTTTTTTTTGTTTTTTTTTTTGATGTATGTAATGTTTATCACAATTTTTGTAGTTAAATGTTTTAATATTTAATACTTAAGTTATTCCATATACCCTATTTTTATTTGTTCATTTCTCTTTAGGATTTTGGTATGGGACATGTGCGCTCACTGGCAAAACAGACAATGAGAGGGAAAGTGAGAAATCACTTCTGGGGTGTGTGTGGGGGGGGCGGGTAATGACCATGCCACAATCCCCTCTCCTCCACCCTCCTCATGAGATTTTGGGCACACGCACATGCACCTAGCATGAATTTCAGGCTGCCAGGTCTGGGACTCCAACCTTGGTTGACTGTGTGGGTATCCAGTGCCTTAACTACCATACCACCTGTTGGTTCCACCCTATTTTCTTAATAATTCTATTGGTTTTCTCAGTTTGCCTTTTTCTTGAAAAAAGTAAGTAGGAATCCTTAGCCCTGGGACCACAGACTAGTGCTGGTTTGTGGACTGTTGGCCCCTCTGTGCCCTCCCTGGGCTACACAGCACTGGGATGAGTGGTGGGCAAGGAGGCAAGGCTTCATCTGTGTTTGCAGCTGCTTCCCATCACTTGCATTGCTGACTGGGCTCCATCCATCTCCTGTTGGGTCAGCCACAGTATTGTATTTTCATGACAGTGCAAACCTTATTGTTGTGTGATTGTTTAATTATATATTGCAGTGTGGTAGTGATGGAAATGGGATACTTGGTGGGTGTGGTACACTTAGATCATCCTGGGACTGTGTTCATCTTTCCACGATCCATACATTCGTTGGGAACCCAACAGGCATGGAGTGGCACCAGGTCTATGGGACTGTCTTCCGTGAGGCTGGTTCCTGGTATTGGAAACATTGGGGATTGCTGATGTTGGGAACAGGTCAAGATATATATATATATGTATGTGTGTGTGTGTGTGTGTGTATATATATATACGTATATAGTTTTTGTTCTTTTTTAGTTACTTTGTTAGAAATGGGATTGTTTGTTCAGAGGGTGTGAATATGTATATGGCTTTAATATTATCACCTCTAGAGGTCAGCAGGTGGTGTGGTTAAGGTGCTAAATGCCCACATGGCTGACTGTGGTTTCTGTCCTGGACCTGGCAGCTAGAGAAATAAACTAAGCACGTGTATGACCAAGATACTGAGAGGAGAATGAAGGGATTGTGGTGTGGCCATCTACCCTGGGGGGTGCTCTTTCATTTTCCCTCCCTCTCTCCAGTGAGTAAAGGCACCATTATATACACACACATATATATATATATAAATCTAAATATGTATATATATAAAATATATGTATTCAAAGTCACCTATATGTAACTTAAAAATCTCTTTCTCTTTCTTCATCCATGACAGTGAAAAAGAAGGACGAGATAGAAAAAAAGACAAACAGCATTTGAAAAGGAAAAAAGAATCAGATTTACCATCAGCTATTCTTCAAACTAGTGGTGTTTCCGAATTTACTAAAAAGAGAAGCAAACTAGTACTTCCTGCCCCTCAGGTAATCTGATGATAGCAGTTCATTGTGTGAATTCATATTCTTATATCATTTATTTAGCATATATTTGGGGGCCTATGTACCAGGTTTGTGCTGGGTGCCCTTAAGAAATTCAGTTTAGTGGGTGAGCTACACATAAAACAGGTTGCCATGTTACAGTCCAACAAATAGGCATCACTTTCTCTGTATACATTATTATTTCAGTTCTTAAGCTGTTTGTGTGGTGATTTATTAGGTTGTCAGGAAAGTCAGTGTATTTTTGTTTCTGTGCAAAATGTATCACGACTTTGCCAACAACCCAATAATAACTTAATTGTCAGCTCTTAGCAGTTTGTCCACAGTTCAGAATTGCAGGTCTCTTTTTTGGTAGTCTGTAGACTAGGATAAAGGTTTGGTTTGGCTTTGTGGTCTTTAAGCTGATTTCTTTCAGGGACTGATTTGTGGTGTCATGTTTCTTTTTCTGAAACAAAAGCTATGAAAATCATTGTGGGAGTTACGGAGAAGAGAGATAACAAACTTTCCATCATTTAGCTTACTGTATTTTCCTTTTTTTTTTTTAAAAGAAGTTTATACCTTAAAGCGTGTGTGCTTGCCAGAGACAGACACACACACAGTGAGAGGAAAGTGAGAAATTGCCCCAAGGGGGGTTGTCCATGATGCAATCCCTTCTCCTTCCGGTATCCTGGGCATGCACACACACGTACCCAGTGTGAGTTTCAAGCCACTGGCTCTGGGACTCGATTCATGGTCTGCCATGTGGGAGTTAGCAACATAACCGCTATGTTATCTGCTGGTCTGGCTTACTGTATTTTCTTTTCCTTAGACTTAGTTTTGTGTGCGTGTGTGTGTGTGTGTGTGTGTGTGTGTGTATGTAGTTGATTAGGAACCTGGAAATTTTGAGTAACCTTTTGTATTGTTTTGAGCCGTATAGCTCTGTCAAATTGATGAGTAGGTCAGACAGAGAAAAGTACTCGGGGGATCAGAAAAGCTTCTTTTCTATATGAGCACATTGGGGTCATCAATATAAGATTCCTGGGCATAAATATAATTTTGTTATATGCTGCCATGCCTAGTAATTATGTCTTAATATAATTTTGCTCGTAATTTATCTTTTTTTTGGTTAATACGTCTTAGGATACTTATTTTGGTAAAATTACTAAGATAACACCTTGAGATTTTATTAGGGATCTGTAGCTTAGTAAACTTTATGTATGAGATTTTAATTTGTTTTCAGTTTTTTTTCCTGTCCGTAGTAAATAGTGTTTTTTTAATTGCCAGAGGAGAGCATATGTACTCACCAGAGAGAAGGAGAGAGCATCCTCTGTTACTTCTATTTCTTCATGCCTTTTCTTCATGCTTTTAAAAATGTTTTTAAAGATTTTTATCTCAGGGAGCGTGTGCTCTCCAGAGAGAAGGGGAGAGGCAGTGAAAGGAACATGGGAAATCATCCTCAGGGGGATAGCCTTGCCCCAATTCCATCTCCTCCATTGTCCTCCTGGGATCCCAGGTACACATGCACGTGTTCCTGGCATGAGTTTTGAGCCACCAGGTCTGGGACTCAAACTTCACTTGCCCATGTGGGAGTCCAGTGATGTAACTGCTATACCATCTGCTGGCTCCAGATCCAGCTCTCTTAACTACTGTGCTACTAGGTCAGCCCGATAACATGTTTTTGTTTGTTTTTGTTTTTATTTTTTTTAAGAGATTTTTGCTATAGGGCAAGTGTACTTGCTAGAGAGACAGAGTGAGAGATACAGAGATAGAAACTGAGAAATTATCTCTTGGGAGGATGGCCAAGCCACAGTTCCTTCTCCATTCTCCTGAGATCTTGGGCATGCATGCACATGTTCCCGGTGTGATTTTGAAGCCATGGGTCTAAGGACTTGAAATGTAGTTGTCCTTGTGGGAGTCCAGTGATGTAACCTCTATGCCATTGATTTGTCCCCAGCCTGAAAAAGTTTTGTACAAACTATTTGGTACATTAATATATTGTTTTGAAAGAATTTAAATGTGGAAATACAGTCTTTGTAATTTGATTCTGTGTCATATAATCCCTTACCCTCACCCCCTCATAGAGTTTTAAAAACTTTACTGGGACCAGCAAGTGAGTTGGAGTTTAAAGTGCTGGATCCCACATGGCCAGCTCTGTGATTTGAGACTGGACTTGTTTGCTTGAAAAATATGCCAGCATCATGTACATATGTGTCCAAAGTCCTGAGGAGAATGGAGGAAAAGGGATTGCTTTATAGCCATTCTCTGGCAGATAATTTCTCACTGGTCTCTCTCTCTGTGCAGTGAGCACATGCACCTACAGCAAAATAAAATACTTTATTACAAGTGTGTAATAAAGTGCCACTGGTATGGTAGATAAGGTAGCTAGATCTCACATGGCTGACTACACGGTTCTAGTCCCATATCCAGAGGCTTAAAAATACACCAGGCATGTGTGCATGTATGCCCAAAATTCTGAGAGGAGAATAAAGGATTGTAGCATGGTCATCCCTCTTGTGGCGGGAGTGGGAGGGTGTTTTTCACTTTCTCTCTCTGTTTCTCTGTCTTTGCCTTTCTCTGACATGTCTTATAGCAAATGAAAAACAAAAAAACCCTTTATTATGGACATTTTCAAAGCCACAAAAAGTAAGGGGGGTAGTATAGCAGTTACAAAGCTGTGTGCTCATCACACAGCTACAGCAATCTGTCTTTCTAGAATATAGAAATTTTTTTTAAAAGAATTATTTATTTATTCAGTATTATTCTTTTTAAAATTTGACCAGAGAGAGAGCAAGGGAAAGTGAGAAAGCAAGCCACCAAGACTGAGACTCAGACTGGGGTTGGCCATGTGGGAATCTAGCACTTCAACCACTGTAACTTGGCTGGACCCATTAAATCTTTTTTAAAAAAATTATTTAATTTTCTTTTCTTTCTTTCTTTCTTTTTTTTTTTTTTAAGAGTTTTGCTATAGGGTGCATGCGTGTGCCAGAGAGACAGAAAGTGAGAAATCACCTCTTAGAGGGATAGCATACCACAATCCCTTCTCCTTAATTCCCCTTTTGGAATTTTGAGCATATGTGTACATTTGCCCAGTGTGAGTTTGAAGCCGCTGGGTCTAGTACTCAGACTGCGGTCAATCAGCAATGAGTCCAGCACCTTAGCCATTATGTCACCTTCTGGCTCCTATTTATTTATTTTTTAATTTGATGAGCGAGAGAGATAGAGAAAGAGAGAAAGAGAAAGCAGGCTGTCAGGTCTGGAACTTGAATCTTTGTTGACCATGTAGGAGTCCAGCACCTTAATCATCACACCACCTGTTGTTCTCTGGAATATGGAAACCTTAAGCTGTGTTGTTTCTTGATTCAATGCTTCCTTCAATGATCATATCCTTTCAGATTTCAGATGCAGAACTTCAAGAAGTTGTGAAAGTAGGCCAAGCAAGTGAAATTGCGCGTCAGACTGCTGAGGAATCTGGCATAACAAACTCTGCTTCTAGCACTCTTTTGTCTGAGTACAATGTAACCAACAATAGTATTGCCCTTAGAACACCATGAACTCCAGCTTCCCAGGACAGAATTCTGCAGGTAAGATGTCATATAGTAGAATAAACTTTCACTTTGTTTATTGTCCTTAAAAGTGTCATTAAAAACACTGAGTAGTTTGATTATGTTTCTTTTTTTTTCTTTTTTGGTAAGTTTATTTTACTTTTTATTTAAATAAATTTCATAATTCATTTCTTTCATGAGAGGGAGTGACAAATCTCACAGTGTCACATTGTGATACACCCCCATTGTCAGCTGGCCTGGATCATGTGTATAACCAGCATACTGAGGGTGGTCCTGGAATGTGATCCCAGGACTTTTTCCATGTGGGTCCAGTTGTTACTACAGTGCCTTTGCCTAATCCCCCCTCTTTAAAGTTTATTTCTTTGACAAGAGAGAGAGAAAGAGAGTGAGATAGACAGACCTCCCCCGCCCCCCAGTGTCTGTGTTGTAGTCTACTCTCAGTCTCAGCTGGCCAGGACCACACACACACACAAACAAACACACACACACAGTTTGCTCGGGAAGGTCCTGGGATGTGAACTTAGGACATCTCCCATGTAGGTACAGTTGCGTTACTACTTTGCTGCCACCTGACTCTGGTTAAAGGAAACCCTTTAGGGTAGTTTGAAACTGAGTTCTAAATGTTTTGATCCTAGAGTATTTCTGTAGTAGTAAAGCAAAATCAGATTTGGTAAGTAGGTGGATCTATTTCTACATTTGTTCATAGCTTTTTGATGCCAGCCTTTCTACCTTGATTAGTCTATTGTACCTATCATTTTTTTTTTTTTAAGTTTACTTAACAAAAAGTTTATTATGGAAACGTACATGACCTGATTTTTACAACATAGTAAAAACGGGCCTGTTGACAAGGGGACATGGGTTTTTCTGTTGAACAGCCATTATTTATACTCGTTCCAAGGCTTCTAACATCATGCTACTATTTCCTTCTATTACCACCATTCCAATATTGTTCTGTTGCCCACTAGTTGCCGTCTCCACACATTCATCTATCACAAGATTCATAAATAGATCAAATCCCCGCAATATTCCTTGGACATGTCTGCCTCCATTTAATTTTAATGATAACTTCTTGTCCATAAATTTTTTCAATTCGGGAGGGTGAGCTTTACTCATGGTACCAACTCGGCAGGCTCAGGGATGCCTTTGAACGGAATTCTCGGCCTCTTCAGTAGAGCATAGCATTTTAAAATTTCACTTTGCCCAGCAATCCTAGAAAGAAATCAGATGTGTGTAATCAGCAATTTTCGAAACTTTTTTGCATTTGTATGCTTAGTTAGGCATAGTATAGGGTACTCCTTCCCTCCTCCTCTCCATAACGTGGAGTATACTTAGCTCTCTGTTACCAGGGAGTCTGCATGCTAGGGAATACCCAGACCTACAAAACACCGTTGAGTCTTGTAGCACCCTTACTTCTCTAGTAGTCAGAAATACCATTTTAAGACTTTGATCCAAAATCCAAATAGGTATGTGAGGCTTCATTAAAAAAACAGTTGTACCCCTCATTGCTTGCTTTATAGAGGCACCAACTACAACTCTATGTTCTTATTCTCTTAATACACCCCAGTATTGTTTATTAATTTATTTTAAAATTTGTTTCTTCAATGAGAAAGGGAGACAGAGAGACCCAGATAGAGACAAGCATCCTTAACAGGGTTCCTATTCTCTGATCCTACCCTCTCCCTCAGCTAGTCAGGGCCATAGGCACACATGTATGCCTGTTGTGTACAGAGACCCCAAGATGTGATCCTCCCTTGTGTTTCAACATTGCAGAGCACTGCTGTTCATCATGTTTGGTCTAACATCATGTTGTTTTTAAAAAAATTTTGCTATAGGGCCTGTGTGCTTGCAGGAGACAGACAGAGTAAGGGAAAGTGAGAAAGCACCTCTGGGGGTGGTGTGTGTGTGTGTGGCCATGACATAGTTCCCTCTCTAGTCTCCTCTCAGGATATTAGGCAGGCATGTACATGTATCTGATGTGATTCTCAGGCTAACATATCTAGCACCTTAACCTCCTAATCACTTGCTGGCCCAAATTGTTCTTTGCTTTTTTCTTTTAAAGAGTTATTTTAATTTTATTTATCATTATTATTACTACTTTTGTTTGGAGAGGCTTTTGCTATAGGGTGCGTGTGCTTGTCAGAAAGAAAGAGAGAGACAGAGAGACAGAAAATGAGAAATCACCCCCCAGGAGGGATGGTGATGTCGCAATCCCTTCTCCTCTATTCTCCTCTTGGGAGACGCACAGACACGCGCCCGGTGTGAGTCTAAGCCACCGGGTCCAGGACTCGAACTGTGGTCAACTACATGGGAGTCCAGTGACATAGCCATTATGCTAACTGCTGGTCCCTATTATTACTGCTTTTAATTTGGCCAGAGAGAGAGAAAGTGAGAAAGCAAACCTCTGGGTTTGGGACTTGAACTGTGGCCAGCCATGTGGGAGTCCCAGCGCCTTAAACACTATGCTAGCCCTCGAATTGTTTTTATGTTCTCATTTGTAGTACAAAAGGTTTCAGGTTTTTTTTAAAGCATTATTTATTATTATTTTCCATTTTGTGACAGGTTACACACACTCACTGGAAAGAGAGAGAGAGAAAAGGAAAGTGAGATAGCAAGCCACTAGGTCCAAGACTCAAAACTGGCGGACCATGTGGGAGTCTAGTGAGTCATACACCTGACCACCTGCTGGCCCCAGGTTTCAATTTTCATGAAACATGGTTTATCTAGCTTTTCTTTTGTTGCTTGTGCATTCAGTCTTAATCTAAGAAAGCCTTGCCCCACCCAAGATTATGAAGATATCCTTTTATGTTTTTCTAGGAGTTTTATAGTTTCAGCTCTTACATTTAGGTCTGTGATCCTGTTTGAGTTAATTTTTATATGTGATATGAGGTAAGAGTTCAACTTCATTCTTTTGCAAATGGATATCTAGTTTTCTAGCACTATTTGTTGAAAAGACTCCTTTCTCCTTTATATGATCTGACATCCTTAACTTAGTTGGCCATGAATGTAAGGACTTATTTCTGGAGTCTCAGTTCTATTTCATTGATTTGTATGTCTGACATTTGCTAGTACCACATCATTTTGATTCCTATAGCTTTGTAATACTTTATTGTGTTTTTAACATGGGCTTTGAAAACTGATTGTTAAAAAAGTATTGAGGTAATGAGAAATGTTAACTGAGAAAGTAATAGTTACTTTGAAAATAGAAAAACAAAAACCAGATTTAGAGACTGGGTAATATGCAGTAAGTTTGGGGCCTGTAACTGGATTCTTCTAAAATACGTGGAAAGTTATTGGTAAAGTAAGTGTATTAGTTGGAATTGTTGGGTCGACTGAAAAGTCATGACACATTTTTGCATAGAAAAATATGTCATGACTTTTTCTAACAGAAAACTAATAGTGAACTCCTAAATAGAGGTTTATTTCCATTTCATATTCTATATTTTTTAATTTTAATTTTAATTTTTTTCTTCTTTTTTTGGAGAGGTTTTTACTATAGGGCACGTGCACTCGCCAGACAGACAGAGAGAGACAGAGAGATAGAAAGCGAGAAATCACCCCCCCAGGGGGGAGGGCCACGCCGCAATCCCCTCTCCTCCATTCTCCTCTCGTGATCCTGGGCACACACACACATGCGCCCTGCGTGAGTTTAAGCCGCCGGGTCCAGGACTTGAACCACGGTCGACTGCATGGGAGTCCAGCAATATAGCCATTATGCTAACTGCTGGTCCCTATACTCTAGATGTTGAGAGATAAATCAAATAGGGCTTGGTGTGACTGTCCCTGGTGTTAGGGACTTAGGTACCTTCTGTTTTGTTCTCTCCCATGCCTGACTTACCTTCTTAGTGTCTCCTTGTGGTAGGTACAGTGGCCAAAAGGCTGGCAATCATGTCTGTGTCTAGCTGGTAGAAAGGAGGATGAGGGAAGAAGGGCACACCTCTTTTTTTTTTTTTTTTTTTTTCTTTTTTTTTTTTTTTTTTTGGGGGTTT
>NW_006159732.1:603288-613580 GCF_000334495.1 Tupaia belangeri chinensis
CGGTCGACTACGTGGGAGTCCAGCGACATAGCCGTTACGCTAACTGCTGGTTCCCAATCAAGTTAAATAATTCTTAAAAAAAAAAAAAAGTCTGTGGAGGCTCGTTGGCTCTTTGTGACTGCCATTTCTGTGAGTTCCCAGCCTGAAGTCTGGTGATGGGCTTGGGGTTGCTGTGATCCCAGGGCTGGTTGTAGAGGAGAAGAACTGGATGTGGAGCAGGAAAGAGCAACAACTCACTGAAACTTGCCAGCTACTCTGCGTGTCTCTCACCGCCTCTAACAAACTACTAGGTTGTGGGGAAAATCATGATGTGTTTTTCTATGCAAATATGTGTCATGACTTTCTTAACAACCAGAGCATAGTGGTTGTGCTTTACGTCTGCCACCTGTTTTTCTTTTTTTCTGCCTCTGCTTTACTTTTGATTAACACAGAACTATTCAGGGAAGGGGAATCTGGGAAACATCCCAGTGTAACCAAGTTGACCAGCGAATAATTCATCCTATAGGAGATAGCTTGCAAATGTACCAGCATTCTTTTGGACCATCTCATATTGGGACAAGCGCCTTTGTGTCTTCACCAGATCAGTTTATTTATTTTTTAGAATTATTTAGCTTTACTTATTTATTTAATTTTTGAGTTTTTTTTTTTTTTTAACTATAGGGCGTGTGTGCTTGCCAGAAAGACAGAGACAGACAGAAAGTGAGAAATCACCCCCTGGGGGGATGGCCATGCCACAATCCCTTCTCCTTAAGCCACTGGGCCCGGGACTCGAACTGTGGTCGACTACATGGCAGTTCAGTGACATAGCCATTACACCAACTGCTGGTCCCACTTTATTTATTTATTTTAATTTGACTTCTGAGGGACAGAGAGAGAGGGAAAGTGAGAAAGCAAGTCACCAGGTCTGGGACTTCAACTGTGGTTGGCCACGTGGGAGTCCAGTGTCCCTAGCCACCATGCCACCTGCCGGCCCCACTAGATTATTTTTGGGGGTCTTTATTTTTAGTGTTTTGTGTGTTTTTGTTTTGTTATAGGGTGTGTGCACTTGCCAGAGAGAGACAGTGAGAGAGAGAGAATGTGAGATATCACCTCTTGGGGGGATGGCCATACTGTAGTCCCTTCGCCATTCTTTTTGGAGAGGTTTTTGCTATAGGGCGCGTGCGCTCGCCAGACAGACAGAGAGAGACATAGAGATAGAAAGCGAGAAATCACCCCCCAGGGGGGATGGTCACACTGCAATCCCTTCTCCTCCATTCTCCTCTCGGGATCTTGGGCACGGACGCACACGCACCCGGCGTGAGTTTTAAGCCATCGGGTCCGAGATGCGAACCACGGTCGACTACGTGGGAGTCCAGCGACATAGCCGTTACGCTAACTGCTGGTTCCCAATCAAGTTAAATAATTCTTAAAAAAAAAAAAAAGTCTGTGGAGGCTCGTTGGCTCTTTGTGACTGCCATTTCTGTGAGTTCCCAGCCTGAAGTCTGGTGATGGGCTTGGGGTTGCTGTGATCCCAGGGCTGGTTGTAGAGGAGAAGAACTGGATGTGGAGCAGGAAAGAGCAACAACTCACTGAAACTTGCCAGCTACTCTGCGTTCTTCTCCCCGCCTCTAACAAACTACTAGGTTGTGGGGAAAATCATGATGTGTTTTTCTATGCAAATATGTGTCATGACTTTCTTAACAACCAGAGCATAGTGGTTGTGCTTTACGTCTGCCACCTGTTTTTCTTTTTTTCTGCCTCTGCTTTACTTTTGATTAACACAGAACTATTCAGGGAAGGGGAATCTGGGAAACATCCCAGTGTAACCAAGTTGACCAGCGAATAATTCATCCTATAGGAGATAGCTTGCAAATGTACCAGCATTCTTTTGGACCATCTCATATTGGGACAAGCGCCTTTGTGTCTTCACCAGATCAGTTTATTTATTTTTTAGAATTATTTAGCTTTACTTATTTATTTAATTTTTGAGTTTTTTTTTTTTTTTAACTATAGGGCGTGTGTGCTTGCCAGAAAGACAGAGACAGACAGAAAGTGAGAAATCACCCCCTGGGGGGATGGCCATGCCACAATCCCTTCTCCTTAAGCCACTGGGCCCGGGACTCGAACTGTGGTCGACTACATGGCAGTTCAGTGACATAGCCATTACACCAACTGCTGGTCCCACTTTATTTATTTATTTTAATTTGACTTCTGAGGGACAGAGAGAGAGGGAAAGTGAGAAAGCAAGTCACCAGGTCTGGGACTTCAACTGTGGTTGGCCACGTGGGAGTCCAGTGTCCCTAGCCACCATGCCACCTGCCGGCCCCACTAGATTATTTTTGGGGGTCTTTATTTTTAGTGTTTTGTGTGTTTTTGTTTTGTTATAGGGTGTGTGCACTTGCCAGAGAGAGACAGTGAGAGAGAGAGAATGTGAGATATCACCTCTTGGGGGGATGGCCATACTGTAGTCCCTTCGCCATTCTCCTCTTTGGATTTTGGACATGCATACACGTGGTCTGGTATGATTTTCAAGCCACTGGGTTTGGGACTTGAACTATGCAGCTGGCCCTTTGGGATCCAGTGCCCTAATCTCTGTGCTACCTGCTGACCCAATTATAGTGTTTTTATTTATTTTAGATTTGCTATAGGGCATGTGTGATCACCAGAGAGAGACAGAGAGGGGGAAAATGAGAAATCACCTCTCTGGGGAGTGGCCATACCATAGTCTGTTCTCCATTCTCTCGGGATTTTTGGACATGCATGCACATGTGCTTGGCGTGATTTGCCTCTGAGTCTGGGACTCGAGCTGCAGTTGGCCATGTGGAGGTCTAGTGACTTAACCACCATGCCACTTGCTGGCCCCATCAATTATAGTGTTTTTATATGGTTTTTCTATTTGTAATATTGGCATATAAGACCATATTATATCCACTCTTCTGGGAGTATATGCTTTATCATTGATTTGATCTTCATTTCTCCTCTTTTTTTACACAGAGGTTATAAAAGCACACATTAATTTCTTTACAGGAACTACTTTGTGTCTGGCATAACAGAAAGAACACACAAGATTGAAAATGTGAAATTGAAGATTCTTTCTCATGAATAAGAATATAGAGAATAATAGACTAAGTCTTTTTTTTTTTTTTTTGGAGAGGTTTTCGCTATAGGGCGTGTGTGCTCGCCAGACAGACAGAGAGAGACAGAGAGATAGAAAGTGAGAAATCACCCCCCAGGGGAGATGGCCACGCCGCAGTCCCTTCTCCTCCATTCTCCTCTCGGGATCTTGGGCACGCACGCACACGCGCCTGGCATGAGTTTAAGCCACCGGGTCCGGGACTCGAACCGCGGTTGACTACGTGGGAGTCCAGCGACATAGCCATTACGCTGACTGCTGGTCCTAGAGAATAATAGACTAAGTCTTGATGTCAGAATTAATGGCTTAAACATTTTACTATGGCTGTGATTTCTGTGGGTCAGGAATTTGGTAAGGGCACACAAGTTCCATGTCTAGGGACTCAGTTCGGGAGTCTCAGCAGTTGAGGATGACTTGATGAGGGGTGGGATCATATAGAAGTATTGTCTTTGCATGTCTGTTGGTTGATGATGGCTGTTGGTTGGGTCCTTAACAGGAAAGTAGAGTGAATCTGCATGTGACCTCTCTGTGTGTCTTGGACTTTGTCACAGTGGTGACCCAAATCAGTTAAACTTCTTACATGGTGGCTCAGGGTTCCATGTGAGTGTGATGGGAAGCTATATCATTTTTTTCCCTAAGCTAGTATTGGAAGTCAAATAGTGTCACTTTTGCTACATTCTTTTGGTTACACTTTAATCACAAGTCCACCTAGATTCAAGGGGAGGGCATATAGACCCCACTTCTTGATAAAAGGAATATCAAGGTTGGATTATAACCTAACAGCATGACAGAGATATTATGACCATCTTTGGAAAGTAATGTCTCTCACAGGCCCTGAGTTGGGGATTCAGAGACTTGTAGGTGTGGGGCCAGATGGTGATGCAGTGGTAAAATGCGGTTCTGTGCATCACGTGGGAATATTTTCTATTGAAGTCTGGAGAGGTCCTTGACAACATTGTGGGCACTGACTTGTCCATGATCTGGGGCTTAGCTGAGAGGGAGAGGTGGATTGTGGTGTTCAGACACACTTGGGAAGTACTTTGTCTCTTTCGTGTGCTTATGGATCAAATTTTTTTTTTAAACTTGTAGGTGCAAAGATAATATTGAGCACAGGGTTATAGTGGAGGGGCTAAAGAAAGCATAGTCAATTCTGTTTAGAGAGATAGGCATGATTTCTGAAAGGAACTTGACCTGATGATTTGTTTTCTTTTGAAGTAGATAGGCTACATGGAAGTGTTTTAACTTCCCAGTAGAACAGATGGAGACTCATGGTGCTAATGAAGACTAGATAAAGAATAGTGATGAAGCCAGACTAAAACCCAAGTGTCCTGATATTTGACCTAAATTCAGTTGGGAAATTGGAATTCTTAGTACTTTGTGATTGTAAAGAGGTTTGGCACAGTAGTGGGAGCAGCTTTTGGGCAGTGCATTTCATTTCATTTGTGAGGCCACAGAGCATACCTTTACATATCATCTTTACTTCAAAACTTCTTTTTTTGGGGACCAGCAGTTAGTGTAATGGCTATGTCACTGGACTCCCATATAGTCGACCGTGGTTCACGTCCCGGACCTGGTAGCTAAAACTCACGCCGGGCGCATGTGCGTGCATGCCCAAGATCCCGAGAGGAGAATGGAGGAGAAGGGATTGCGGCTTGGCCATCCCCCCTGGGGGGGGGGGGATATCTCTTTCCATCTCTCTGTCTCTGTCTGTCTGGCGAGCGCACACGCCCTATAGCGAAAACCTACCCCCCTCCCCCCCAAAAAACCAACAAAAACAACTTTAAAAAATTTTTTTTAAATAGAGGTTTTTGCTATAGGGTGCGTGCACTTGCCAGACAGACAGAAAGTGAGAAGTCACCCCTCAGGGGGTTGGCCATGCGGCAGTCCCCTCTCCTCCATTCTCCTCTCAAGATCTTGAGCGGGCACGCACGCACACGTGCCAGGCATGAGTTTAAGCCACCAGGTCTGGGACTCAAACTGCGGTTGACTGCATGGGAGCAACATAGCCATTACACTAACTGCTGGTCCTCAGTTGAAAACTTCTGATGTGCGTGTTAGGTCAACAAAAGGAATAGAAGTATCAAAATCTGCCATGGTACAGTATTCATTTTCTGTCTTGGTTTTCATTGAGAAATGTGTAAGAATTCTGCTTGCTTAAAAATTTGTGTAGTAGGACCAAAAGGGAGGATTCTACTAGTCTGTCTAAAGTGTTAAACACATTTTTTTGCCCTCTCGTTAATCAGGAAGCTCAGAACCTTATGGCCTTGACCAATGTGGATACGCCACTCAAAGGTGGACTTAATACTCCATTGCACGAGAGTGATTTCTCAGGTGTGACTCCACAGCGGCAGGTTGTACAGACTCCAAATACAGTTCTCTCTACCCCATTCAGGTATTGTAAATAAGCGTATTTTATATTTTAGAAAAACTGGAATTCAAGGATTTGGGAAGCATATTTGGTTTTGTAATGTTGTTAAGAGAATGGAAATAAGTGTTCAGCTTGCCGTGCTTTGATTTTTACTTATAGCACAGTTTGAGTATCCTTATCCAAAATATTTGGGCCAGATGTGTTTCAGATTTTGAATGTTTTTGGATTTTGGAATATTTAGATACACACAGTGAAATAGATACCTTGGGGATGAGTCCCAAGTCTAAACATTCAAGTTTATATATACTTTATACATAGCCTGAAAGGAATTTTATACAATATTTTTGTATGGTAGTAAGTTATCAGGTCAGTTATGGAATTTTCTACTTGACATTTATGTCAGCATTTAGAAAAATTCCAATTTTGGAGCATTTCAGATTTTCGGTTTTTGGATTAGAGATGCTCAATCTGTGATAGATAACATAGTCATAGAATTCAGGCTATGATTAAATACTGTGGAGAGTTTTTATTTTTTCAAAGGTTTAGATGCTATCACCTTGTTTCTGAATACATCATTATTTGATTTTAAAGATACCAGACAATCGTTAATGATCATGTGAATTTTATAAAAATTATAATCTTTTTTTATACAAGTATTACTATTGCTTTTCCCTCAACATTTTTTAATGGAAATTTTAAGCATTCAGGGAGGTGGAAGGACTGGTAAACTGAACATCTGCATACCTACCACCTAGTTTCTACAATTGATGTTTTACTGTATTTGCCTTATCACACAGCCCCCCACCTATCCATCTTGTTTTTTAATGCATTTCAAAGTTGCAGATACCAGTCCATTTCATTCCTAAATACTTACTCCTACAAGTCTTTAACTAGAGCTTAGTATTATAATTCTTTCATTTTAAGTTTATTTTAAGCTTTTTTTGTTGCCAGAAGGCTCATACACTCCCCAGAGAGAGGACGAAAGTACCCTGCCCCCCCCCCCCCCACACACACACACACACACACACACAGTGGGGCATGGTCACACTGCAGTTCTTAAGATTTGGGGCATGTATACGTACATACCCAGAGTGTTTTTGAGGACCAGGACTTGAACTGTGGTCATCCATGTGGGATCTGACTCCCTTAACTACTTGGCTGTGAGCCAGGTCTGAGGTATTATTTTTAAAGAGTTATCTGAGATACAAATGCTATAGAAGCAAATTGTGTTAAAATGGATATCTATGCATTTTGAGAGTTAGAGATACTTGGGGTTTAGGGTATGTCCTTCTGATTGTTTAGTATAGTAAACATTGCAGGCTGTTACCCATACATGACGGCATAATCAAGAAGCCTTGGCAGCCACTCCAACTATAACATTTTACACTTTTTGCAAGGCTGTAACAAAGCCTAATCCCTCTTTTCCTGTGTATGTCTTGTCTCTCAACTAGATTGTAAGCTCCTTGCGGGCAGGGACCATGTCTTATACGGTAACACCTCACCTATGGGGAACAGCTGTTTGGCAGCACCACCAGTCTGGAATACAGCCAAGGTACAGGAAGTAAGCAAACCCCCTCCCCTAATGCCATCATCAAAGATGAAAGGCTTTGGATAATTAAAATATAATTTGCTGCAAAGTCTGTGAATTTTTTTTTAAGAATTATTTATTTTTATTTGTTATTGTTACTGTTTTTAATTTGACCAGATTGAGAGAGAGAGGGGAAGTGAGGAAGCAAGCCGCCAGGTCCAGGACTCGGACTGTGGTCTACCAGCACCTTAACCACTGAGCCACCTGCTGACCCCAGTCTGTGAACTTTATTGTAGGATATCTCTTAGCCTTTACTTAAAACCTATTTATATTTAAATGTGATTTTAAAATTGTGGTTGATATCAAAATATAAAAGGAAGAACAACTTACAGGTATGCCCATCAAGATGATAATCAGGCAGCAACCTGATAGAAAGGGAGGAGACTAATGATAAAATGAAGATCAAACTCCACAAAAGTCACCTGGGGCCATTGAGTGGTGTCGGACCTTCCTGTCTTCTGTGTGTTCTTAGCCACCCTAACATCAAGAAAAGTTTGAAATCATGTTTGGTGAGCCTAGTGTAGGAAGGCAAGAAAATATCATATGTGATGATACTATTAGAAGGCAATAAAATAAAACTGCTATGTGTAAATACTATGCTTGCTGGACCAAACCTTTACTGTTATTTATCAGATTTTATTTTTTTTTTGCCATAGGATGTGTGTATTCACTGGAAAGAGAGAGAGGGGGAGAAAGAGGGAGAGAAAGTGAGAAATCATCTCCCAGGGAGATAGCCACCCTGCAATCCCTTCTTCCCCATTCTTTTCTTGGGATTTTGCATGTGCATGGACACACAATCTAGTGTGTTTCTTGCCAAGTCTGGGACTCAAACTGTAGTCAGTCATGTGTCACTGTAACCACCATGCTGCAGGTTGGCCCATCTAACCTTTATTTTAAGTTTTTATTTTGTTTCTTAGATTTTTGCCATAGGATATGTGTGCTTACTAGGGAGAGACAGAAAAAGGGAAAGTGAGAAATCACCCTCAAGGGGAATGGCCACACTTCAGTCTGTTCCTTATTCTCTCAGGATTTGAGACATGCGTGCACATGGACCCAGCATGATTTTCAAGCCACTGGATCCGAGACTCCAACTGTGGTTGACCATGTGGGAAGTTCAGTGCCTTAACTCCACACCACCTACTGACCCTCCCAGACCTTTATTTTAACCTAAGAGATATAATTTAGATAGATGGATTTCTGGAATCTTTCTGTTTTTCAATATGCTAGAGGGTATGCATGCTCACTCTGGGGGTGGGAGGGAGGTAAAAAGAGAGAAAATGAGAACACATCCCCCATGGGGGGTTGACATGCCTAATCCCTTCTCCATTTCTTCCTCTTTCTGAGATTCTGGATACACATGCACACATGTTTTTCAAGCCATCAGCTATGAGACTTGAACCACATGGTTGGCCATGTGAGATCCAGCCTCCTTAAGCACCATGCCCATAGCTAGCCCTGTTTCTAAAATTTTCTGCATTCCCTATAAAATAATTTTATATAAAAAAATTTGAACGCATGAGCCATATGAAGCGGCATTTTTATTCATTGAGATTTCTGGTTTTCTAGGACTCCTTCTAATGGAGCTGAAGGGCTGACTCCCCGGAGTGGAACAACTCCCAAGCCAGCTGTCAACTCTACCCCAGGTAGAACTCCTCTTCGAGATAAGTTAAACATTAATCCCGAGGATGGAATGGCAGACTACAGTGATCCTTCTTATGTGAAGCAGATGGTAAGTGTCAAGTCCTTTTTAATATTCTCTAAAATTTTTTCTAATATATCATGGGTACCAAATTACAAGCTTTCCTAGCAGTGCATATTTATGTATACTTTATACATGCATGGATGTCAGAAAAGGAATATGATTTGTAAGAATTAATGATGGGGGAACTTTTGGGGTCCTTAACTTACCTTTTCTTTACTCTTGTTTGTGATTATTGTTGCTGAAAGTCATGCTCGGTGTGTGTCTTATGATTCTAATGTTTATCATTTACTAATGCATACTTTTTCCCAGTGCTTTTGTTTATTTATTTTTAATTGCCAGAGGACATGTGCACTCACCAGGAGTGAGAGAGAAGGGGGGGGGGAGAGAAATATTGCCCCACTGGGGTTTAGTTATGTCTCAATATTTTCTCTTCCATTTCTTACCTATTAGGACTATGAGCACATACACACGTATTCAATGTGCTCCTCAAGCTGTTGGGTCTGGGACTTAGACCATGTGTTTGGCCATGTGGAATCTGGCTTTTTCAACCACTAGGCTTCAGGGCTGGCCAGTACTTTCCTTTCTTGAATGATAAATTTATTGTAATTTTTTCTTTCTATTTAAATAAAGATTTATTTTTTTCTTTTTTAAATTTTTGCTTTAGGGTACGTGTACTTGCTGAAGAGATAGAAAGAAAGAAAGTGAGAAAACAGTTCCCCCAGGGGGATGACCATGCCTCAGTTCCTTCTTTTTCATTCTCTTGGAATTTTGGGCACATATGCACATGTGGCCACAGTGTTCTTCAAGCCTTTGGGTTTGGGACTCAAACTGCATGGTTGGTCATTGGATTTAGCCCCTTTAACCACTACATGACCAGCTGGCCCCAGTAGACTTTTCTTTCATTTACATGTAATTTATTTTAGTATTTCCTCTAAAAAATAAGCACACGCTCATAAAATACGGACATCTTTCAGATTAAGTTATATTAGTCCAAAGATGAACTAATTTTTGAACTTGTTCTATTTATTTGCTGTTAAATTTCTGTGTCTTAATATATTTCTCCAAATGAAAATCTTAATGGTCTTTTTTTGCCTGTAGTAGTAATTTCCAATTCTATTGGAATATCCCAGAGTAACTTTGTTGATGGAAAGTCAAAGTTTTTGACTGGTCTTAATGTAGGGGAGAAGGTGAAATAGAAAATTAACAAAAAACTTGTCTCGGCTCTCAAGTCAGGGATCATATTACTAGAATTAATATTATGCTGGGAACCAGCAGTTAGCGTAATGGCTATGTCGCTGGACTCCCACGTAGTCGACTGCTGTTCGCGTCCCGGACCCGGTGGCTTAAAACTCAGGCTGGGTGCGTGTGCGTGCGTGCCCAAGATCCCAAGAGGAGAATGGAGGAGAAGGAATTGCGGCATGGCCATCCCCCCTGGGGGGTGATTTCTCACTTTCTGTCTCTCTGTCTATCTCTGTCTGTCTGGCGAGCGCACGCGCCCTATAGCAAAAACCTCTCCAAAAAA
>NW_006159732.1:614231-658476 GCF_000334495.1 Tupaia belangeri chinensis
TATCTCTGTCTGTCTTGCGAGCGCCCCCGCCCTATAGCAAAAACCTCTCCAAAAAAAAAAAAAAAGAATATTATGCTAATTTTTTTTTAGAAATGCTTGTAAAATATTATCGGAATATTTTATGTGTATGAATTGAGAAGTCTGATTCTTTTTTTTAACAGGAAAGAGAATCCCGTGAACATCTCCGTTTAGGGTTGTTGGGCCTTCCTGCCCCTAAGAATGATTTTGAAATCGTTTTACCAGAAAATGCTGAGAAGGAGCTAGAAGACCGTGAAGTAGACGACACTTACATTGAGGATGCTGCTGATGTAGATGCTCGAAAGCAGGTGGGTAACTGCTAAAGACGTATGTGTTTTACTGAATGTGTCAGGTTTAAAGAATAAAGAATGGTCATTAAATGTCTCAAAATATCCGTTTAAAGGTTTTTTTTTTTTTAAGAATTATTTATTTAATTTTATTTATTCATTCATTTATTTTAATTTGACCAGAGAGAGACACACAGAGAAAGAAGGAAAATGAGAAAGTAAGCCACAAGTTCCAGGACTGGAACCATGGTCAGCCGTATGGGAGTGTCCAGCGCCTTAACCACTATGCCACCTGCTGGCCCTCAAAGTTTTTTTTTTTTTAATTTATTTTTTAAATTTACATTTAATCACCATATAGCTATACAGTACACAACATTGCTTTTTCCAGCATAAATATGGTACACGTCAGTCAAGACAAAGGCATTACCGTATACATTATCATCAGCAAGTAACTTAAAATTTTTGTGTCAGATGTATTTTTTTCCTTTGCTCCCTTCCCTTCCTCTATTATCCGCCCCCGTATTATTCCTATCCTTACTATCTCTATTATCTACAGTTGCCCTCCCTACTACTATACTTTGCAAACATTCAGTTTCTGCTGTATAGCACAGACATTTGGTATATAATGAGTGGGGACATATAAAATCTTTCATACTCCAGCTTGCTTTGCTTAGCCTTGTGGCTTTTGTATTCGGCTACTTTGTATCAGATGTCAGAATCTCATTGTTTTTTATGACTCTGTAAGTACTTTTACCATGTTTTTTTTTTTTTTTTTTTTTTTAACTGCTCATAGTACTGGTACCATGCTGTTTTAATTATTACAGCTTTGTAATGTGTTTTGAGGTCAGGAAGTATTATTCTGGCGATACGGGGCCTTTTATGATTCCAGACAAATATGATTTTTTTTTTCTATTTCTGTGAGGAATAGCTCTGATAGTTTGATTGGAATTGTATTAATTTGTAGATTAATTTGGGTAGGATGACATTTTAATTATATATATATATTTTGTGGTAGTTGGGTAAAATACTCTGTAGATGTCTGACAAGTCCATTTCATGTATGATATCGTTTAGACCTTGTATCTCTGTTTTTGTCTAGATGATCTGTCCAGAGGAGACAGTGGGGTGTTGAGATCCCCTATGATTATTGGGTTGCAGTCTATCTCTCCCTTGAGATCTGACAGTCTTTCTTTGATGTATTTAGGTACTCCAGTGTTGGGTGCATGGATGTTTACAAGTGTTATATCTTCTTGGTGAACCAAGTTCTTGCAGATATTTCATACAACAGAAACAAAAAAAGGTTGAAATTGTGATAATTGATATCATATAAAATAAACTGGGGACCAGCAGTTGGCATAATGGCTATGTTGCTGGACTCCCATGTAGTTGACCGCAGTTCAAGTCCCAGACCCGGTGGCTTAAACTCACACCAGGTGCGTGTGCGTGCATATACATATTTATATATGTACACACACACACATAGTATCATAATTTCCACCTTTTTTTGGTTTTCACTTCATGGAATATCTCTTTCTAGCCCTTTACTTTCAGTCTATGTATGTGCTTTTCAGTGAGGTGTGTTTCTTGTAACCAGCCAGTCTGTGTCTTTTAATGGAAGAATTTAACCCATTAACATTCAGCGTTATTATTGATAATTGCAGACTTATCTCTGTCATTTTGTTAGTCTCTTAGTTGTTTTTTGTTTTCTTACTTCTCTCTTTGTCTTTTTAGTTATCCTGATAAAACACTCCCCTCAGTACTTCCTGTAGAGCTGGTCTAGTATTGGTGAATTTTTTCAGTTTTTGTTTTTGCTGTAGGGTGTGTACTCTTGCCAGAAAGAGACAGAGAGACAGAAAGCGAGAAATCACCCCCAAGTGGGGATGGCCATGCCTCAATCCCTTCTCCTCCATTTTCCTCTCTGGATCCTGGGCATGCACGCACGCATGCACGCACGCACATGTGCCCGGCATGAGTTTAAGCCACTGGGTCTGGGACTTGAACCGCGATTGACTACATGGGAGTTCAGCAACATAGCCATTATGCCAACTGCTGGTCCCCAGTTTTTGTTTATCTTATTTGTTCTTCCCATTTGAAGGCTAATCTTGCTGGATATAGTATTCTTGGTTAAAATTGTTTTTCTTGGGACCAGCAAATGGCATAATGGTTATGTTGTTGGACTCTTGCATAGTTGATCATGGTCGAGTCCTGGACCTGGTGGCTTAAAATTCCTGCCAGGTGCGTGTGTGTGCATACCCAGAATCCTGAGGGGAAATCGAAGGAGAAGGGATTGTGGTGTGGCCATCCCCCCCCCAGATGATGGTTTCTTTCTTTCTGTGTCTCTTTGGCAAGCACACACACCTTATAGCAGTCTCTCAAAACAAAACAAAACAAAACAAAGAACTGTTTTTCTTTTAATGTTAAATACATCTTCTCATTCTTTCCTTGCCTGGATTGTTTCATTTGAGAGGTCTAATGTTATCCTAATGGGATAACCTTTGTAAGTAACTTGATGTTTCTCCCTTGCCAATAGAATATTGTCTTTTATTTTTACCAATCTGGTAATGATGTGCTGGAGGGAGGCTATTTCTGTGTTGATTCTAGTTAGGGGTCCTTTTTATTTCCTGAGTCTGAATTTCTCCATGTTTATCTATATCTGGGAGATTTTCAGATAGTATCTCATGAAAGAGGTTTTCCATGCCTTTCTATTCTCCTCTCTGGAATACCCATTATATGGATATTTGGGTATTTCATGGTGTCTAGAATTTCCCGTATGTTTTCCTCATCTTTTTTTTTGTTTGTTTTTTTCATTCTTTTTGGTGGTTTGGTGTATGTTGGAGACTTTGTCTTCACGGTCAGAAATTCTTTCTTCTGCATGGTCCAATTTGCTATTAATGCTTACTAGGGAGTTGTTTGTTTGTTTGTTTTATCTTATTTAACTTTATTTCTTTCTTTATTTTAATTAGACCAGAGAAGGGGGAGGAGAGAAAATAAGAAGAAAGCAAGCCTCCAGGTTCAGGATTTGAACCACAGTTGCCCATGTGGGAGTCCAGTGCCCTTAATCACCATGCCACTTGCTCGCCCCTCTAGGAAGGTTTTAATTTCTTGTATTATATTCTTCATTTCCAGAAGTTTTTTTTTCCAGGGTGTCAGTTTCTTTTTTTTGAGAGAGAGATTTTTCTACAGGGCTCATGTGGTCGCCAGAGAGACAGAGAGAGTCAGAAAGTGAGAAATCATCCTCAAGGGAGGATGTAGAAAGCAAGCCATCAGGTCTGGGACTTGAACCACAGTTGGCCTTGTGGGAGTCAAGCACTTTAGCCACCATGCCATCTCCTGGTTCCAGTACTTGTAATATCTTAAATTTTGTGTGTGTGTGTGCACATTTTTAAAGCATTTATTTATATTTTTTTATCTATCTATTTATTTGTGATTTTCAAATTCCTGAATCCAGGATTTGAACTGTGCTTGGCCATGTGGGAATACTGTGCCTTAACCACCACACCACCTGCTGGCCCCCTTACTTGTAATATCTAGATGGGCATTTTTTTTTTTTTTTAAAGTTTATTCCATAAGTAAGAGAGACAGAAACCCCAAACATGGTCTCAACACTGATACACCTCTGGCTTTAGCTAGCCAGCCTCAGATCATGCATGATGGGCCTGTCATACGCAGGGTAATCTTTTTAAACCTGGAAGTTTCCCATGTAGTTTAGTCTCCGTGCTATGCCACTGCCCAGCCTCCTTGTCGGGCATTAAGAGTGTGTGTGTGTGTGTGTGTGTGTGTGTGTGTGTGTGAGTGAGTGATTTGAATACTGTGTCAGATTCATTTTGTTTTTTTTTTTTTTTTTTTTTAAGTTTTTTTGTCATAGGTTTGTGCACTTACTGGAGAGACAGAGAAAGGGAAAGTGAGAGGTCACTCCTCAGGGCAGATAACCATACCACAATCCCTTCTCGGAATTTTGGCATGCACACGTGTGTGGTATGATTTTTAAAGCTACCAGGCCCGGGACTTGAACCATGGTTGACCGTGTGGGAGTCCAGCGCCTTAACCACCATGTACCTTCTGGCCCCTCATTATGCTTTTTAAAAATATACGTAGGTAGGGACCAGCAGTTAGCGTAATGGCTATGTCGCTGGACTCCCATGTAGTCGACCGCGGTTCGCGTCCCCGACCCGGCTCTCGGTCTCTCTCTCTCTGGCCGGCAAGCGCACGCGCCCTATAGCAAAAACCTCTCCAAAAAAAAAAAATTATATATATATATTTATATATATATATATGTAGGTAGTCTTTTAGATACTGCCTTTTCTTAAAAAAATTATTTTGTTGAGCTTTATTTTATGTATTTATTTATTTATTTTAATTTGACCAGAGAGGGACAGAGAGAGAGAGAGATACGGAATGAGAAAGTAAGTCATCAGCTCTGGGATTTGAACTACACTGAGCCATGTGGGAGTCCAGCGCTCTTAATCACCACACCACCTGCCTGCCCCTTAGACACTGCTTTTAATCTAGCAAGAAAAGGTGGTTTCAGTTAGTCTTAAAAACATGTGTCTTTGGGACCAGCAGTTAATGTAAAGGCTATGTTGCTGGACTCCCATGTAGTCAACCACGGTTCGAGTCCCAGACCCAGTGGCTTAAACTCATGCAGGGCACATGTGTGTGTGTGCCCAAGATCCCGAGAGGAGAAAGGAGGAAAAGGGATTGTGGCACGACCATCCCCCCTGGGTGGTGGTTTCTCGCTTTCTGTCTGTTTCTGTTGTTCTGGCGAGCGCACGTGCCCTATAGCAAAAAAAAACACCTTTCAAAAAAAAAAAAAAAAGTGTGTCTTGGATTGGTTAAGTAAATGGTTTTGAGTCAGTATAAACTAATAAAAACTGTGGGTATAGAAATTCAGAGACTTTGTCAGAATAATATTAGTGACACCTTGTACTAACATATGTTATAATTAATTACTTTCTCGTTTACACAAAACAGCCCAGTGCTATACATAGGGATGGGTTTAGCTCCATTTTAGAGTGAGGAAAAGGCTCACATTAAATGAACTTGCCCACGTCTCATGGCTGGTAGGTGGTGAATCCTTAACTAGAACTGATACTTTGTGACTCCTTTAGGTAAGTACTGCTGCATTCTATTTCAGGAATATCTTCGGAAGTTTAAATCTCGGGAGAGTGGAGTGAGAATGACATCAGTGGAAATTTTATTTCAGAGGGGGAACCGTGTGAATGTGCTCTTTGGTGTGAAAGAGGATAAATCTTTGTGTGATTAGTTCTTTCAGCTACTTTGAGTTACAGTTAGGGACTTACATGCTCTCAGAAATGACATTACATTTTAATGTGTTAACGCACATTATTCATAATTTAAGTATCAGGAAACAGTACATTTACTGGCTTTTTGAATTGAAAGTTGGTAACTTTGGGGTAAAAGGGAAAGGTTGTGTTGTGGATCCTCTGTAAGTTTACAGTTCCCATTTAGGCATAACAAGCAGTTAGCTAGTGGATGGAGTCATATAAATTTGGGGAAGAAGTGGACACTAGTAGAAGTATATAGTAGACGTTCTTAGTTTCTTTTATAAGAATGAGTAGACTAATTTCTGTTACCTTATCATTACTTTTTTGTAAACTTACATAGGTTTTTATAGCTTTCACTCTTGAGCGTCTGTGATCTTGTGTAACTGCAGTAATGGATATGGACATTACTTTTTAGGCCATACGAGAAGCTGAACGTGTAAAGGAAATGAAACGAATGCACAAAGCTGTCCAGAAAGATCTGCCAAGACCGTCAGAAGTAAGTGTTAGGATGTCTGGCTTAGGAATTTTTAAGTTTCTTTATATGCGATTAATACTTCTTAAATTATTCATAAAGACTATAAAACAAAATTTCATCTGTTTTCTATATAGTATAGTAAAGTAATTCCTAAATCTGGTCTTTAAAAATGTTTCACTGGGACCAGTAGATGGCATATGGTTATGCTGCTGGATTCCCACATGATTGACTGAGGTGTAAGTCCCGGACCCAGAGACTTGAAACTCATGCCGGGCACATGTGCATGTGTGCCCAAAATCCTGAGAGGAGAATGGAGCAGAAAGGATTGTGGCATGACCAGTCCACCCTGAGGGGTGATTTCTGGTTTTCTGTCTCTCTGTCTCCCTGTTTCCCTGGTGAGTGCACGTGACCTATAGCAAAAATCTCTTTTAAAAAAATTTCTTTGGTAGCAGTAGGAATTTAGAAGGAAAAAAATTGCTTTAGAAAATTTTATAAAACAATTTTTTTGAAAAATTACTTTTTTTCATTTATTATCATTATTATTTGTTTAATTTGTCCAGAAAGAGACAGAGAAAGAGAAAGGGAAAGTAGGAAAGCAAGCCCCAGGTCCGGGACTCAAACTGTGGTTGGCCATGTAGGAGTCCAGCGCCTAAACACCACCTGCTGGCCCCAAAAATATAAAACTATTAAATTTGTGTTATAATAGGTAATAACATTAATATGTTGCAGTGTTATGTCTGGTAACGTACTTGTTTTAAAATTTTAGGTAAATGAAACTATTTTAAGACCTTTAAATGTAGAACCACCTCTAACAGATTTACAGAAAAGTGAAGAACTAATCAAGAAAGAAATGATCACAATGCTTCATTATGACCTTCTACATCATCCTTATGAACCATCTGGGAATAAAAAAGGAAAACCTGTAGGATTTAGTACCAACAATTCAGAACACATTACTTATCTGGAACATAACCCTTATGAAAAATTCTCCAAAGAAGAGCTAAAAAAGGTAGGTTTGAGGAGGACTGTTTCTGTTTTGAGATACAAATATTTGTCAGATGCTGTGTATTATGAACAAATAGAAACTTATTTGTCACATTAATATTTGTAAACAATTGAAGCATATGGTTAGGAGATAAGTTCATATTAAGTGTTTTAGAGGAGAGTCATGTGAATTTGCTCTTTAGTGGGAAAAAGGATAATGAAAAGGACATGTTTTAAAAATGCCTAGGCCCCATGTCCTTCAATACACTTAATCTGGTAAACACTGGCTTTGGTGGCAAGGTGTTTTTGTTTTATGGGTGGTGGTAGATTGGCTGAGAATCTATGCATTTGCCATTTTCTATGTTTGTCCCTGATGCCTCTGAATGAAATTGAATGCCTTTAATATTTAAACCTCACTTAGTTTTAGACTAATGTGGAAAGGCACAGATACTTCAGAAATGTTCACAGATGAAAGCTTTCGCCATTTAGAACAAAGGAAATACTGTTTACTGGATTTATTCTCATAATTTCCCCTAATCTTTTGGATAAAGGAAATTAAAAAATTATTTCTTATATGATATTTGCCTTGTGCATCTTTCTATATATACAGCTTAGAGAGAGCACACAGCTGTGATTGTGAATAAAAATCTCTGCAATAGTATAAGAAAATACAGTTGGTTTATAGTTGAAAGCAGAGTAGTCATTAGCATAAAAGTATTTTTTGTTTGTTTGAAGCTTGAGGGGCAGAGATAGACCATGTGATTTGGAATGGGCTGCTGGATACTTGGGAAGAAAACAAGATTTTTTTTCCTTTTCTTTTCTCCTGCCCTTTTCCTCACTCTTATCTCTCTGATTTCTTTCTTTCTGTTTCCCTTATGTGTAAGTACTACCTATTTTTTTTTAATTACTTATTTAACTTTATTCATTAATTTATTTTAATTTGACCAGAAAGAGAGACAGAGAAAGGGAAAGAAAGCAAGCAAGCCACCAGGTCTGGACTTGAACCGTGGTTGGCCGTGGGAGTGTCCAGTGCTTTAATCATCGTGCCACCTGCCAGCCCCCATTACTACATATTTTTTTATATAGGAATTTTAGAAAATAGCAGAAGTAAGAAGGGTTTAGGCTTATTTCAACAACTTGCTCCTGAATTAAAGGTAACTTAGAATTAATCTTTATTTTTAGCAAGAGAGATAGAGAAACTAACATCTGTTAAGTGCCTACTCTGTGAAAAGACATTAATCATTGAGCTGGAGTTGAGAGTCAGACTGTGAAATTGATACTTAGACAGCTTCCTCTTTTTGGAATGAAAATATGAAGGGAAGAGGGCATTTAGGAAATAGATTTTCTTAAGTTTACTATTTATATAGAAACCTGAAACAGGGATTACATTATTGCTTATAGGGGTTTTGTAAGGAACACGTTCTGCTATAATTTTTAAAAATATTGCTTTGGAATTATTTGAAGCAAAGTAGTTTAAAGGCCCTTCTGTATTTTATTTATCTCTTTATATTCCTTTTTGTTCTGAAAAGAATTTGGGGGCCAGCAGATGGCATAGCAGTTACGTCACTGGACTCCCACATGGTTGACCATGGTTCAAGTCCCGGACCTGGCAGCTTGAAAATCATTCCAGGCGCATGTGCATGTGTGCCCAAGATCCTGGGAGGAAAATGGAGGAGAAGGGATTGCGGCATGGCCATCCTCCCAGGAGGTGATTTCTCACTTTCCCTTTCAGTGTCTGTCTCTCTGTCTCTTCAGCAAGCACATTCACCCTAAGGCAAAAACCTTTTGAGAAAAAAAAGAAAAAGCTGCTGTTTGCTTAGTTTTTCTTTTCTTTCTTTCTTTCTTTTTTTTTTTAAAGGTTCTTGCTATAGGGAGCATGCACTGGAGAGAGACAGAGAGAAGGAAAGTGATAAGTCACCCCCTGTATGGATGATCAGATGGCAGTCCTTTCTCTTAATTCTCCTCTTGGGACTTTGGAATACACACACATGTGCCTGATGTGATTTTCAATCTGCTGGGTCTTGCACTTGAACGGTGGTCAGCCATGTGGGAGTCCGGCACCTTAACCACCACACCACCTGCTGACCCCTTACTTAGATTCTTTATAGAGTTTTATTTTTTTTATTTTATTTTACTTTATTTTTTATTATTTTTCAAGTTTGCTATAGGGCACATGTGCTCACCAGTGACAGAGAGAGGGAAAGTGAGAAAGCAAGCCACCAGGTCCGAGACTTGAACCTCAGCCATGTGGGAGTTGAGCACCTTAACTATCACTACCTGCTACCCTCCATGGAGATTTATTTTAAAGATAACCTAGCCATTCTCTGTCATAGTGATTATGAGAGCTGAACTTGTCCATTTTTGCTATGTACAGTTTCAAAGAGAAATACCATTTCTCTTTTAATAAAGTGTCAGATTTGCATTGAAATTTGTTACATTTGATTTCCATAATTTCCCTAAGAGATAGTGTTTAAAAGTATCCATTCTTGGGACCATTGGTTGGTGTAAAGTATCCATTCTTGGGACCAGCAGTTGGTGTAATGGCTATGTCGCTAGACTCCCATGTAGTCGACTCCATGGTCCAGTTTGAGTTCCGGACCTGGTGGCTTACACTCACGCTGGACATGTGTGCTTGCGTACCCAAGATCCCGAGAGGAGAATGGAGGAGAAGGGATTGCACCATGGCCAGTCCCCCCCCGGAGGGTGATTTCTTGCTTTGTATCTCTGTCTCTCTCTGTCTTTCTGGCGAGTGCATGCCCTCATAGCAAAAACCTCTCAAAATACGTACATACATACATAATAAAATAGAAAATAGAAAGTGTCCATTCTTGTGGGCAGCAGGTGGCATGGTGATTGAGTCACTGGACCCCTACGTGGCTGACCGCAGTTGAAGACCCGTGGTACTTAAACTTACTGACTTGCTTTCTCACTTTCTCCCTCTCTCTCACACGTGCCCTGTAGCAAATTAAAAAATAATCATGAGAGACCAGCATATGGCATAGCAGTTACGTTGCTGGACTCCCACATGGCTGACTGGTTCGAGTCCTGGACCTGGTGGCTTCAAACTAATACTGGGCCCGTGTACATGCGTGCCCAAAATCCTGAGAGGAGAACAGAGGAGAAGAGATTGCGGTCTGGCCATCACTCCTGGGGAGTGATTAGTCACTTTCTTTGTCTCTGTATCTCTCAGTTTCTCCAGTAAGTGCACGTGCCCTATAGCAAAAATCTCCCCCCAAAAAATAATAATCATAATAAGTAAATAACTGATTTAAAATAATGTATACATTCTCAGACCAGTGGGTGGTATGATGGTTAAGGAGGCTGGATCCCACATGACTGAATGTGTGGTTTGAGTCCTGGATCCAGCAGCTTGAAAAACACCCCAGATACGTGTGTGCACATGCCCAAGATCCCAAGAGGAGAGTGGAGAAGGGATTTCTGTGTGTCAATCCCCTCTTGGGGGGGGTGCTTTTTCCAAACCCCCATCTCTCTGTCTCTCTCTCTCTCTCTGGCGAAAGCATGCTCCCTATAGCGAATTAAAAACAACAAAAAAGGTAGGGACCAGCAGTTAACGTAATGGCTATGTCACTGAACTCCCATGTAGTTGACTGTGGTTTGAATCCCGGACTCGGTGGCTTAAAATCACGCCAGGTGCACGTGTGCGCATATCCGAGATCCCAAGAGGAGAATGGAGGAGAAGAGATTGCGGCATGGCCATCCCCCCCTGAGGGGTGATTTCTCATTTTCTGTTTCTCTGTCTCTCTCTTTCTGGCAAGCACACGCACCCTATAGCAAAAACCTCTCAAAAAAAAAAAAAAGTTTCTTTTCCTTCCTCTCTAATCATGATTTTCCACTTTTCTGTTAAATTTTTGGTTTGTTGGTTTTTTCTCTTGACTAAATATTTTTTCTTTGAGAGTGAAAGCCTTCTGTAAGGCACTGAAGAGGGTTGCCAGTTTTTCATGAACCAGGAAGGAAAGGGCTGGAGTCGGTTTTTGTGATTTGCTCATGGAATTCTGTGTCTGGTGTTGGGCTAGGCTTTTCTTGTATATCGTTCACTTAATTCTAATAACAAACATGTCAGATAGGTATCTCTGTTTTACAGGAAAGAAATGGGCTCAAAGAAGTTAAGTTCACATAGCTATTTAGGTGGTAAGTTGTGATTTGACCCAGGTCTGTCCAACTCCAAAATCTTTTGTCATCTAAACAGTTTCTTTAGTAGTAAACTAGACTGGTTTATAATCCATTGTTATCTGATTTGAACCCCTAATCTCTTGGGCAATGGGACAATGTCAGGGGCATTCCTTGAGAATGAAAAAGAAGGCATATGTCAAAAAGAAGCCTGGTTATCCTTTACCATCCTGCAAAGTCCAGTGTAAGACAGGATGGTGGAGCACACCTCAATGCTGATACTATTTGGCTTGGATCCTGTCTTATTACCAGTGATGTGGTTTTGAACAAGTTGTTTAATCTTTCTTTGCCTCAGTTTCATCAGCCTTAAGGTGAGGTTAATACTGGCTACTTTGTTAAGGTAATTATGTTCTTTGGCAATAATGTAGGTAAAACTTTTAAACACAATTCCTGATACATAGTGGGTACCTAAGAAATGAATGAAGCAAAGGATGTTTGTATTGTTGGGGAAACATGGGTGCTTAATGTCTGCATTGAGTCATAGGCCTTTTTATTTCTTTTTGGTCTTTGCCATGGGTTGTGTGCACTTGCTGGAGAGAGGGAGAGAGAGAGAGAGAGACAGAGAGAGAGAGAAAGTGAGAAATCACCCTCTAGGGAAGACTGCCATGACACACTTCATTCTCTATCCTCTTGGGATTTTAGGCATGCATACGCACATGCCTGGCATGATTCTCAAGCTGCCAGGTCTGGGACTTGAATTGCATTCAGCCATGTAGAGTCTAGTGCCTTAACAACCATGCCACCTGCTTTTCCTGCACTCCCCTGACTTTTTTTTTTTTTTAATGTGGGCCATGAAAATGTGTGTGTAGGGTACAAATGAGACAACATTGGATAGTCTTTTTTTTTTTTTTTTGCCAAAGGGCGTGTTCACTCTCCATAGAGAGAAAAGAGAAAATAAGAGGTAAAATAAGAAATTACTCCCCTTCTGGACTGGGAGGGTGGCCGCACTGTAATCCCTTCTTGTCTATTCTCCACTTGGGATATTGGGCATGCACTCATGTGCCTGCTATGGTTATTTTGTTTGTTTTTGAGAGATTTTTGCTATCGGGCGCATGCACTCACCAGAGATGCAGAGAGAGAAAGTGAGAAATCACCCCCTGGGGGAGTGTCTACCTCTCTATCCCTTCTCCTCCATTTTCCTTTTGAGATTTTGGGCATGTGTGCAAATGAACTGGGCGAGTTTAAGCCACCAGGTCTGGGACTTGAACCATGGTCAACTGAGTGTGAGTCCAGCGATGTAACTATTACATCATCCACTGGTTCTTCCTGCTATGATTTTCAAGCCACCAGGTCCTTGACTCAAACTGTAGTTGGCCATGTGGGAGTCCAGCACCTTGACCACCATGCCACCTGTTGGCCCATTCATAGTTTTCTTAATACATTTTACTATTGCCTCCCCTTCCAAAAAACAACCAATTAACCTAAACCCCTGCCTGTGGCCCAAGGAAGAAGGAAAACCCTAATCTTTTTAAGTTCTGATGATCATAAGTGTTTGTACTACTTAAACTTACTGGAATTGTTATTGTAACAGGCTCAGGACATTCTGGTGCAGGAGATGGAAGTGGTAAAACAAGGAATGAGCCACGGAGAACTTTCAAGTGAAGCTTATAACCAGGTGTGGGAAGAATGCTATACAGTCAAGTTTTATATCTTCCTGGGCAGAGCCGTTATACATGGGCCAATCTAGCTAGCAAAAAGGACAGAATTGAATCACTTGAAAAGAGGCTTGAGGTTGGTATCTTTTTAAAAATTTAATTTGACTGTACCTCAGTTGAGATAATGAACCAAATAATTCTACTAGAGACAGCTTCAGAAAGAGACCTGAAGTGCTTATTGCTTTTGCAATACTTGAAAGAAAACTGTATCCAAGAAATCATTGCCCAGGCTAACACGTGTAAGCTTTGTTAATGATTTTTCAGAATTGTTGACCTTTGTGATAAAGAGTGCCCTGAAAGTTGACTGTAGGTCATTGAGAACCTTCAGTTGCAGGAACAAGGAACCAAGTAGTTAGCATGATCTGCTGTGTGTCCATGAGTACTAGCTTAGCCTGCTTTCCTTAAGGGGAGAACATTTAGAGTCAAGAGAGCACATTTACAAAACTTGAATACCTTTCTTTCCTCCCACTGAGTCCTGTATGTCTGAGTTAGAGTGGAACTGGATTACCTAGACACTAGCTCCCATGATTTTTCTGAAAACATACTGTATGCAGTTTCATGGCATGTGGCTACTTAATATAGACTGCACGTTTTGAATCCCAGAATCTGTGTAGGCATTTTGCCAATTTCATGTAATTGTGGTTCACAGACCACCAGGCTGCCTTGTGGATTCTTTATGGTGGTCTTCAGAGATGTTTCTGAGGCCAGTATGCAATGGTAAAGAGAAGGAGTACTTCAGACAGTTGTATAGAGAAAATGGCTTTAATTTTCTGTTTTATGTGATTACTAGTTTCTCTCTTCAGAAAGCATATATATTTTATTGCCAGAATGTGTGAGTGCTTGCCAGAGAGAGCTGGAGAAAGCACCTCCAGGAATCTTTAGTCACTCCATAGCTGCTTCTCCATTCTGTCAGAATTTGGGACACACACCTGCCCAACCTGTTTTTCAAGCCACTGGGGCCAGAATTGCAACTGCGGTTGGCCATGTGGGACCTGACACCCTTAACTACTAGGTTACAGGGCCAGTCTTACAAGAAGCATATTTGAAAAAACTTTTATTTGTGATTAAAACCAGAAATAGTAAAATCGCTTGGGTTTGTTGGGCTGCGTGGGGCTAGGGAAATGAGCAGGAAAAAGCATTATTTCTTACAACTTGAAAGTTACTCTAAATCTTAATTTAACTTTGAAGATCACATGTATAGGCACCTGATGATTAATGCCTGTGAACCTCTCTTTTTCAGTTAGTGGGAAATCAGTGTTCCTGAAATAATGATCATGTTGTGTGAGATCGTAGCAGTTCAGTGCTGCTCATTACTCTGGTTGTATTACTGACTTCCAGCAGGGTGTGCTGTTGCTTTGTGTTTTAATTCAGAGTTAAAAATCACGGAAAAGAGAACAGCAGTGGTTAAATTATAAGTTATATTTTCTGTAGTGTAGGCTTCATTTCTTATAAATGGTAGTTAGCTGTGTGATTCTGATCTAAGGTCAGCATCATAATTGATTGGAAAGCTATTTGGAAAGCTTCCCTGTAACGTTTATATATAAATACTCCGGTCTCTCACTTAGTTTGAAAAGCTTCTCGTTTGAGGTGGGTAAACTCTTTCTGCCACAAATGGCAAGGACATTTTTTGCCTTTTAGAATTTAAAAGCAGAGTTTTCTCCTAAATCTCATTTACTTTGTTGAGGCACTAACTTTCATGACAGCAAATAAATGTGTCACAAAGTGAGTGGTGCCATAAAGTACAGTAATTTTTATTTCTGTGTTGAATTGGTCTTGTGAGTTTTGAAGGGAAAAATACAGAAAGAACCACTGCTTTTCTTTTGGAGATTTATTTGGGTCGTTTATGACCAACCATTAAAAACATGTGGTTCTCTTTGTTCAGTTCAGTACCAGGAACTGAAATCTTCCGTTGAACTATTTTGGTTGAAAGATTGGTGATTTTGGAAGAATATTCATAAAACAGTCTGAAGTAATTTTCTCTTCTTGATTCTTGGATAACTTTCTTTATTGTTTACCTAGCTAGTTACTTTTAAAGAATACTTAATCAAATCCTTTAATTTAGTAAAGTATGGTTATTTCAAATGAAAGCTTATTAAATCTTTAAAAAGAGAAGTGACTCAAAGACTCACATAAACAAATCCCCCCATTTTATTTGTATCCATCCCTAACTCAGAGCTAGGTTTCTCTTGGCTTATTTTAGTTTTTGAAGATACAATTCTGTTGGTTTGAAATACATAAATATTTTATTTCAATTGTGGTAATTCTTTCATCATTTCAGTTGATTACTAAATTATAAACATTATTCAAAGTTTGTTGTGGGAAAGGACCTCAGTTGTATTGTATAAACTAAATGCTATAGTTAAAATTATTCTTTCCATTCCTAGGTTCAGGGAGATATTCCTTTCTGTGCAAGTAGAGTACACCATGGCTGCCAGTGCATTTGATTTTTGCTGCCATGAACTTTGGAACAGTGAATCTAAATTATGGCCCCATCACAGTCTATCAAGCAAGATGAAATCCAGCTTTGTCGTGGCTGGTGTCTCCTAAATGGATTTTAAAAATATGCCCTGGGGTTTACATTGGAGCTAGTCTTTGAGCTGTTACTCATGATTAATATTTGAAACTGAACCCTTAAATGAAAATCCTTAAGATACTCATTTAAAACTGTAGAACCACCTCAGATTTATATAGAATATAGTACAGGGTATGTGTATGCAAGGAGTCTGTTAAATAAGTAGAATGAGAATGCAGGTCAGCAGTAAGTAGAAAAGACTTGTGAGTTATACCTAAGTCTATGTATGTAATTCTGCTTTGGAGGCAAAATTAAATTTAGAATCATGTTAGACATTTGTCTGTAAAATAAGGTGGCAAAAACTCACAGAGATGACAGCTAATATCAGAGGAGGACTATCATTTTAACCTGGTGGCAAGACTCTACATAGTGCATTTTTAAAAGCTTCTGAGGGCATGATAGGTATGTGGTAGGAGGGTAGAGTAGTTGCTGTTTGTGGTGATGCCACACATTAAACAAAAATTTTTTTAGAATTAATTAATTATTTTAAATTTGCCTGGGGGAGGGGGAGGGGGGATAGAAAGCCATCTACCAGGTCGGGGACTTGAACTGTGATCACCCATGTGGGAGTACAATGCCCTAACCATTAGGCTACCTGCTGATCCCAGGTGATGCCACAAATTAATAAGAAAAGCTTAATGTCTTCTCAGTGTCACATTTTAAAGAAAAGGAGTAAGGGCTGTAATTTTCTGTAAGAAAAGTATCAACAAATGATTAAAAATAAAGGAGATTTTTTGGGAGAGGTTTTTGCTATAGGGTACGTGCTTGGCCAGATAAACAGAGATAGAGACAGAGAGCAAGAAATCACCCCTTGGTGGGGATGGCCACACTGCAGTCCTTTCTTCTCTCGGGATCTTGGGCATGCACTCACAGTCACCTGGTGTGAGTTTCAAGCCTCCAGGTCTGGTATTTGAACTGCAATTGGCCATGTGGCATTCCAGCGACGTAACCATTACACCATCTACTGGTCCCAAGAAATCACCCCCTGGGAGTATGGCCACACCACAATCCGTTCTTATTCTCTTCTCAAGATTTCTTTGAGGCTGCATGCACACTCACTTGGCATGAGTTTCAAGCCTCTGGGTCTGGAGCTTGAACCACGATCAGCCATGTGGGAGTCCAGTGACATAACCATTATGCCATCTTTTTTTGGAGAGGTTTTTGCTATAGGGTCCGTGCGCTCGCAAGAAAGAGAGACAGACGAGAAATCCCCCCCCCCCCAACCAGGGTGGGAGTGGCCATGCCACAATCCCTTCTGCTCCATTCTCCTCTCGGGATCTTGGGCACGCACGCACACGTGCCTGGAGTGAGTTTAAGCCACAGAATCCGGGACTCGAACTGCGGTCGACTATGTGGGAGTCCAGCGACATAGCCATTATGCTAACTGCTCGTCTCTAAAAGAGCTTTAAATACCTTTATTTTACTTACACATTAATTGAATATTCCTGAGTATCTATTATGAGCTAGTCACTGTGTCAGGTCCTGGGAATACAGCAGGGAACAGTATAGACCAGTTCTCTTATAGGTCGCAGTTATCTGGAAAATGCTTAAAGTGGAGCACCTCATTGTCTTTTTTTTCCCTTTTTTTTTTTTTTTTAATGTTTTTAAGGTTTTTGTCATAGGGCATATGCACTCACCAGAGACAGAGAGAAAGTGAGAAATCGCCACCCCACCCCCAGGGGTGGGGGGTAGATGGCCATGCCACAATTCCTTCATCTCTGTTATCTTCATGAGATTTTGGGCATGTATACACATGTGTCTGGTGTGATTTTCAAGCTGGCAGGTCCAGGACTTGAACCTTGGTTGGCCATGTAGGAGTTTAGCACCTTAACCACCATACCACCTGTTGGCCCTGATCCTCATTTTCTGATGATGCCAGATAAATGAATAATTACTGTATTTGCGAAGTGCAAATAGAATATGAAGTGTTCTAATTTGTTTCCACTTTAAGTGGAAATAGGAAATCATCTGAAGACATAATTATTTTTAGTAAAATAATTTCCAGTAGGTGTAAAAGTGAAATGAAAAGTCTGAATTTAGGCTTGCCATTAAATTTAATAGTATTTGAAATAGTATCTTAAACTGCTGTGTTGAGGAAGTTTGGCTGAAAAGTAGATTTTGTCATGTTAGCTATAAAAATGGAAAAGCTTTCCTTAGAGGTAGAAATTAAGTCCAGAAGTAATACTTCTCCCTGTATTTTACTGGCACAGTCAGTATAGTCAAGAAGTACTATGTAACATTGACTTCTTGGAAATAAAGCAACTTAAAGGACAGAGATAACACATTTAAAATCCATCTCAGGGTATTTGTAGAACTCTTAATGACTACTCCTAACTTTTCTTAAGGTTCTATTTCAAACAGTAAAATTGGCTACACAATGAATCCTAATTTTCTCAATGATTTTTGTTACGAGGTAAGATATTTTTAACACAAGAAAAAATTTCCTGAGTACTTTATGAAGTGTGAAAACTTAGGGTAAGGATTAACTAAGTGGACAGTTGTGGGTAGTGGGCCGTATGTTGCATTTCAGCAGGTTTATGCTTGTTCTCCTGTGTTTGGGTGTGGGTGTTTTGGGGGAGTGGCATGAATGCAGGAGTTCTCTGTACTTTGGAATACTCTTTCCTGCGTTCTGCTCTCTGCTGTGACCCCTGAAGGCATTGACAGATTTCTTAGTTGTCTCTAGCAAGAACTCTGTGGTATAGTAATGCTGTTATCCCTTATCATAAGTTGAATGTTTTTCATGTAGTTATGTGTTTCACTTCTTTATGTAGATATAAAGTACTGTCACATTATTTCCCTAGTTATTGCTGTCTTTAGGAAGGACGGTTTTGCCTTGCTAGTTAGTTCACTTTGCAGGGGTGCAAAATCTGATAGATGCTGACAGTCATGTCATCACTGACTTGGACCTGAATCTCATCAGTGTCGAGAAGGTTCAGTGATAAAACTTATGTTGGTGAGTAGTGTAGAGATGAAAGGACACTCACTCGTGGACGCCCTTTTTTCCTTTGCATTTACTCATTGAACGTTTTTATAGCATATGATGTGGGTTCTCAAAGCACAAATGCATTGGATTCAAGTAAGTCGAAAGATACTACCGTACGCAGCAACTTTCCATTCTTATGTCTAAGTGTTATTTATTTACTTATTTATTTTCTCTAAATCCTTCCCTGTCACCCTCCTTTTTCTTTTTAAGTTTGTTTATTTCTTCCATGAGTGAAATAGAAATGAGAAGAGAGAGAAAGACAGCTCCTCACAGGGTCGTTAACACCACAACACAACCGTAGCCTCAGTCAGCCCCGGATCATGGGTACACGTGTGCAAGGCCTACTCAGGAAAGTCTCCAGATGTGAACATGGAATCTTCCCATGTGAATCAGAGCATGATGTTTTACTGCTCTGGTACTGTTCATCACCACTCATGGCCTCTTGTTTGCAGATATTTTGGTGATTGAACTACTTCTTTACTATTATAGATCATATTGCTGAATGATGAACAAAAAAGTAGATGGACTGGGTATTTATTTTAAGTATCTTTAAACCTTTTTTTAATAATTATTATTTTTTTAATTTAAATTTATTTATTGATAATCATTTACTATACATCATTATAACATAAAAATGAGATTTTTCATCCAGAATACACTGTATATTGGCTCAGTCAAGCACATCAACATACATGTTATTGTCAGCAAATAATTTTCCATTTCTTGTTTCCTGTATATTTTGCTTTTTTCCCCCCATCTTTGATTCCCTATCTCTCACCCTCTGCCATCTCCCACCCTCTTCCCACACTGTCTCTGGTATCCATAGTTGCTTTCTATGCCTTTTCCCCCCACTTTATTTATTCACTAATGAATTTAATTAATCAAAATACTTCCAATAGCAAGCACAGTTAATATATACATATCCATGAACACAAGTCTGACTTTGGGCATAAACCTCAGTGAATAGAATGAACACACTATAAAGTAGCACCTCACTGGGACTATATAGCTTACTGCAGTCATCAAATATGCATTTTTTTAATTTCAAGAAAAAAAATTTCGTGTTTTATTTCTCCTAAAACTTTTTTTTAAATTAATTAATTTACATTCATCCCCTAATCATTGTCACATTTTTTTTTTTAATTTCAAGAAAAACAGTTTTTGTTTTTTTCCTGAAACTTTTTTTTTAATTAATTAATTTACATTCATTCCATAAGCATCGTCACAGCATACAAAATGTGATTTCCCATCCAGAATATACTGCATAGTGGCTTAATCATGCATGTTATCGTTAATAATTTTCCATTTCTGGTTCTATTTTTTATATATATACACACACACGCACACACATCCCTATTTCAGACCCTCTACCCTTTCCCATCTCTTCTCACACTATCTCTGGTGTCTACAGCTGTCTTCCATTCCTTTCCCCCCCATTTTATTGATTACACAATTTCTTAAATAATCTATACTTTCAATAGCAAATTCAGCTGGTAATTTCAAGAAAACCAGTTTTAACTTCAATAAATCAAATAAATGCTAAAGAAGCTTGCTTGAAACTTAAAGCTAGGAAACAAGTTAGGATTCTGTTCAAATAGTAGGTACATGAACCTATCGACAGCTCAAGACAGGACAAAAATCTTTCAAACCAATAATAAAACCTAGAAGGAAATCAGCAATATTTTAGTCAAAAGTCACAGAATGGTATTTCACCAGTTCAGTCTCATGGATACTCAGAAGATAGATACTTAATCTATCTTCTGTTGTGGTTTGATCTTCCTGATTGAATTCTGGGATATAATATTCAACTCCACACTTGTCCCTATGATTAAGTTGGCCATTTTCTTAGTTTTTGAATTCTTATTTCTGTGTGTCTGAATTTAATTTTCCTGATACAGCACTCCCTTGAGAACTTTTTGGAGATCTGGTCTGGTGTTGGTAAATTCTTTCAGGTTTTGTTTATCTGAGAATGTTCTTGTCTTCTCTTCCCATATGAAGGATAATCTTGCCAGGTAAAGTATTCTTGGTTGAAATTGCTTTTTTCCCTTAACACTTTGAATATACTTTCCCATTTTTTCCTCGTTCGCATTGTTTCCGATGAGCCTTTCAAGGGAGATTTTGACTTCTTGTATTATAGCCTTCCTATGTACCAGGAAATTTGATTCTTTTTTAAAGTGTGTAATTCCTCTTTTAGATCTTGCAAGAATTTCCTTACCTCCTGGAACTTGTCATCTCCTCTCTCCTTTCTCTTCTGCAGTTCATTGACTCTTCTCTTCTATCTCTGTTAGCTTCACCATTATGAATATTCTAAATTCTTTATCAGACATTTCTGTGATTTCCATTGAACTGTCTGTGGATGAAGAGGAGCTATTCTTTTCCCTTGGAGGAGAGGTATTTTCTTGTTTTCCCATGTTTCCTGTGGTCCTGCAGTGATTTCTAGTCATCTGATGGATGGTGTGTTTCTTCCCAAATTTGAAGTTCAATCCGAGCGTTCAGCAGCGTGCAGAAAGAGGTGATCTGGAATCTCTTTGCCATTCCGTTTTGATCCCTTTGCACAGCAGATTCAGTAGATATTGGGGAATATGTTAACCCTAATAGTATTTGGATATTTGGCTAGAGTTCCCTTAGATCTGTCTAGGAACACAGCAAATGGAGATTGAAGAGCAGAGAGATGACATAAAAAAGGAAAAGAAAAGCAAACAGAGAGAGAAAGAGAAACAACAACCACCAAGAAACAGAAAAAAAAGGAAAAAAGAAAAGAAAAAATTTATTATTATTTTTTAAAAAGCAAAATACAGAAAACCGAAGCGCACTGCATGAAATCACCAGTTCTCAGGAGCCCTGAAGGTGTCTTCTTCTGAAGGCCTGCCCCTTGCCTCTCCTTGGTGGGAGAGGGAGAGAAGATTATTAACAAGATAAAGGTAAAGGAGAGGCTGAAAGCTGAGAAAGTACTTTATCCTAAAAATTTTAAGAAGGAAAAATTACCAAAAAACATGAGAAGACAGAGACAGAGGTAGAGAGATACAGAGGTAGAGACAGAGACAGAAGGCTTGAGGCGCTTCCTACCACTTAAGTTTGTGGACTGAAGGCTGAATTTATAAGTAGAACATCTTCATTTCTCTTTTTTCCCTGAAATGACTAGTTCTCAGGAGCCATGAAAGTATCTTCTTCTGAAGGCCTACCCCTTGCCTCTCCTGGGTCTTAAACCTGTTTTTCTAGTGGTATAAAGTTATATTCTGGGTTCCTAAGTAAGAGTTTCAGTGTGGGATGCTCTTAATGTTTCTGAACTTCGCTGTAACAGACTTCAACTGAAGACAGTATTAGAGACCCAAGGATAATGTGTTTATTTTGGAATTACTTAAGCTTAGTAACCTTAACAAACTTAGCGAGGTTGAAAGTAACAATTACACTTTTATAAGTCCCATACAGCTCCCTTTTGTAATGACCCAAGGAAACACTTATGGTTCTACTGATTCATCTCCTGGGGACCATCAGTTTTCCATTGGTCTCTGGCCAGTTCTTTCTAGACAGTTTCTCTTCTATGCATTTAAAAAATAACATTTGTAGGCATTTTCCTAAAAACACCACCTGTGCTTTGTAGAAAATTTTAAAGAAGTAGAAGAAATAAGGAATAAAAGAAGGCTACCGTCCAGACATAATCATCTTAAGCATTTTGGTGTACACACACACTTTTTTTTTTCTTGGGATGAAAGAGTGACAGTGTTTAAATTTGGTTCATCGTGGACTATGTTTCTTAATAGTATAATATTGTAAATATATTTACAAAAAGAAATCTGACCACTTGCTTTCTTTTAAAATCAAAGATTAGCTTTGGCAGAAATCTCTGAATAATTAAATGGTGGCTATATTCTGCCCTACTTTTTAAAAAGTTTTTAAATGTGATCCAGTTTCGTAATGCAATGATTAGGCAGGCACTGTGCAGAGAAGCCAGAAGCCGTGTAACTGACCAGGGTTTGAGTTCTGGCTCTGGTGGCTTACATGAAGGCAGCATGTATGTGATCCTGGCAGGAGAGAAAATTGGAAGAAAGGAGGAAAGGGATTGTGGTGTGACTAGGCCCATTTGGGGGTCCTTTTCTTTTTTTCTCTCACACATGTGGACACGCACCCACGCCCACTCACTCTAGCATCAAAAAGTTGTTAAATGTAACCTTTTTCCCCTGAAATTTTTCTGAGAGCTATTTGTTTATATGTATGTTTCTCTTTGTGTGTATCTATATCCACATATATATGTATTTATGTGCCTATGCATGTATATATGTATTTATGTGTATGTGAATATTATACATATCCCCCTCACATATATATTTTTATGTGTGTGTGTGTGTGTGTGTATATATATATATATATTATTATTATTATTATTTTTTATATGAGAGAGAGGATAAGAGGAGAGAGACACAGAGAGAGGTATTTTTAATAGGATCGCAACATGGTGGCCCCAGCCTCTCAATTAGCTAGTATCATAGGCATTACGCAAACACTCCTGATGTGTTCAGGTTGGCCTGAGAATTGAACCTGGGCCTTCCATATGACTTGCAACCTCCCAAACAGTTGGTGCTATTGTGTGCCATTGCAGCTATGCCTCTTTAATAGTTTTATAACTTGCTAAGTATAAAAGAATTAGGAATTTAGAAATACATACTGGGGAAGGCTTTTCTCAAGTGTCAAATAAAATTCTTGGGTTAATATCTAAATCAGAGAATGAATGATGGACAGCTTCATTTAACTAAAGTCTTGTTTAGATGTGCTTAAAATACTTTTATTTTTCAAGGACTTGTCAGCTAGTATTAGTCTTGTAGCTTGAACTTCTTCAGACATGTTTGAATTTCGGGACTGAAACCAAAACATTGAGTTTTTTAGCAGTGGTGTGTCCTAATGTGTTAGACAATCAAGTAGGACATAACTGTATAGCATCATCATATGATAGCTGTGTGATGTGAGGCAATTGATCTTTCTGGGTCTCAATTTTCCTTAGCTATTAATTTGGGTGGGCAGTAGTTTTTATTTAATGAAAGTGTGAATTTGAGGTCATATAACATTAATGGAGTTACTGCATACCTAGCAGATAGCAAATTTTTTTTGTTTGTTTGTTTTTTTAGTTTTTGTTATAGGGTATGTGAACTCACTAGAGAGAGAGAACTAGAGAGAGGAAAAGTGAGAAAATACCAGTGGGTTAGCCTCACTGCAGTCCTTTCACTTCTAGTCTCTTGGGATTTTGAGCACGCACATACACTCAGTGTGATTTTCAAGGACTCAAATCATATTCTCAGCCACATAGAATGTAGTACCTTAATCTCTAGGCCACCTGCTGACCCTGCAGATAGCAAATTTTAGTAAATGGGACTTTTCCCATGTTTCTTCAAACTGGTATCACTCTTAGAGTTACCTAAATTGGATTAATCTTGGCTTGATACAATAATGTCTCAAGGAATGACTTCACTTTGAAAAACAGGATGGTAAATTCATATTTTGTAAAGTTTTATAACTGAAATTTGAGATATTTTTTTCTAAAGAATTATTTAACTTTATTTATTATTATTATTTTCCAGTTTGATCAGAGAGAGACAGAGAGAGAGGGAAAGTGAGGAAGCAAGCTACCAGGTCCAGGACCCGAATCATGGTCAGCCATGTGAGAGTACAATGCCCTTCATCATGCCACTTGCCAGCCCCGAGATGTGGGTCCCCCCCCCCACATATCTCCCTCTCATATATATATTTATGTGTGTGTGTGTGTGTGTGTATATATATATATATATTATTATTATTATTATTTTTTATATGAGAGAGAGGATAAGAGGAGAGAGACACAGAGAGAGGTATTTTTAATAGGATCGCAACATGGTGGCCCCAGCCTCTCAATTAGCTAGTATCATAGGCATTACGCAAACACTCCTGATGTGTTCAGGTTGGCCTGAGAATTGAACCTGGGCCTTCCATATGACTTGCAACCTCCCAAACAGTTGGTGCTATTGTGTGCCATTGCAGCTATGCCTCTTTAATAGTTTTATAACTTGCTAAGTATAAAAGAATTAGGAATTTAGAAATACATACTGGGGAAGGCTTTTCTCAAGTGTCAAATAAAATTCTTGGGTTAATATCTAAATCAGAGAATGAATGATGGACAGCTTCATTTAACTAAAGTCTTGTTTAGATGTGCTTAAAATACTTTTATTTTTCAAGGACTTGTCAGCTAGTATTAGTCTTGTAGCTTGAACTTCTTCAGACATGTTTGAATTTCGGGACTGAAACCAAAACATTGAGTTTTTTAGCAGTGGTGTGTCCTAATGTGTTAGACAATCAAGTAGGACATAACTGTATAGCATCATCATATGATAGCTGTGTGATGTGAGGCAATTGATCTTTCTGGGTCTCAATTTTCCTTAGCTATTAATTTGGGTGGGCAGTAGTTTTTATTTAATGAAAGTGTGAATTTGAGGTCATATAACATTAATGGAGTTACTGCATACCTAGCAGATAGCAAATTTTTTTTGTTTGTTTGTTTTTTTAGTTTTTGTTATAGGGTATGTGAACTCACTAGAGAGAGAGAACTAGAGAGAGGAAAAGTGAGAAAATACCAGTGGGTTAGCCTCACTGCAGTCCTTTCACTTCTAGTCTCTTGGGATTTTGAGCACGCACATACACTCAGTGTGATTTTCAAGGACTCAAATCATATTCTCAGCCACATAGAATGTAGTACCTTAATCTCTAGGCCACCTGCTGACCCTGCAGATAGCAAATTTTAGTAAATGGGACTTTTCCCATGTTTCTTCAAACTGGTATCACTCTTAGAGTTACCTAAATTGGATTAATCTTGGCTTGATACAATAATGTCTCAAGGAATGACTTCACTTTGAAAAACAGGATGGTAAATTCATATTTTGTAAAGTTTTATAACTGAAATTTGAGATATTTTTTTCTAAAGAATTATTTAACTTTATTTATTATTATTATTTTCCAGTTTGATCAGAGAGAGACAGAGAGAGAGGGAAAGTGAGGAAGCAAGCTACCAGGTCCAGGACCCGAATCATGGTCAGCCATGTGAGAGTACAATGCCCTTCATCATGCCACTTGCCAGCCCCGAGATGTGGGTCCCCCCCCCCGCCTCCCAGGGTGTGTGCATGCTGGAGAGATACAGAGAGAGGCAGCGAGAGTGGTCATACCACAATCTCTTCTCCATTTTCCTCCAGGGATTTTGGGCATGCATGCACACATGGCCAGTGTGATTTTCAAGCTACCAGGTCCAGGAATTGAACCACTGTTGGCCACGTGGAAGTCCAGTATCTTAACCACTATGCCACTTGCTGACTCAGATGTGGATTGATTTTAAGAGAGTGAGTATAAAAAGCTCAGATTTCAGTAAGTGTAGATGGGACTTTTTTTTTTTTTTTTCTTTCCCGGTTTTGCTGTAAGGCACATGTGATTATTGGAAAGAGAAAGAGGGAAAGTGTGAGAAAGCATCCCCATGGGGGATGGCCATCTGTAATCCCTTCTTTATTTTCCTCAGGATTTTGAGCACATGCCTGCACGTGCCTGGTGTAATTTTTAGGCTGCTGGGACTGGGACTCACACCACAATCAACCATGTGGGAGTCCAGTGCTTTAATCACCTCAGTTCCTGCTGGCCTTGTAATTTAACATTTTATGTGTACACTTCTTTGTGTTAAAATAGTTGACATACTAGTAAGTTTAAATGTCTCTGTTCTATTTCATTATATATTGATGTTTCATGGTCTGTGGTGTACATACAGTTTTTAAAAAATTGACCTTTAGAGAAGATACTGAATTTAAAAAAATCTTTTATAGAGCAGTTTTTAAACTTAGTGGTTTCAGTTTTCATATAGCATCACTCAGGTGTAACAGTCATTAAATCATGGAAAATGTATTATGAAAAGGTATACATAAATTTTAGAATTTTTTTGTACAGCAATAAACTTGTACCATAATTCCTCTTTTTTTTTTGGAGAGGTTTTCGCTATAGAGTGCGTGCACTTGCCAGATAGACAGAGAGAGACAGAGAGACAGAAAGCGAGAAATCACCACCCGGGGGGATGGCCACACCACAATCCCTTCTCCTCCATTCTCCTCTCAGGATCTTGGGCATGCATGCACATGCACCCAGTGTGAGTTTTAAGCCACCGGGTCCGAGACATGAACTGCGGTCGACTACATGGGAATCCAGCAACATAGCCATTATGCTAACTGCTGGTCCCGTACTGTAATTCCATTTTTTAAAGGAATTATTTAACTTTATTTATTTTAATTTGACGAGAGAAAGAGCGAGAGAGAGAAAAAGTGAAAAAGCAAGCCACCAAGTCCAGGGCTTGAACCGTGCTTGGCCATGTGCGAGTCCAACACCCTTAACTACCACGCCACCTGCTGGCCCCTGTAATTCCATTTTGCTGTGAACTGTTTGAAGTCATTTTGTATATTCTTGTTCTGCTTTGAATTTAATTTTACTGTTTCATGTGGGGTGAAGTCTGTTTTATTGCATCAAGTAGTGGCCTACTTTACTTTTATAATGATCTTCTGAGGGGGACCAGCAGGTGGTGTGGTGGCTAAGATGCTGGACATTCCCACATGGCCGACCATGGTTCAAATCCTGAGTCTGGTGCCTTGCCTTTCCTTCTCTCTCTCTCAATCTCTCTTGTCAAATTAAAATAAATGAATAAATAAAATTAAATAAATTATTCTTTAAAAAATAGTCTTCTAAGATACAAATTACATGTTACACAGCTCAACATTGAGAGTGTACAATTTATTTGGTTTGTAGCATATTCAGAGTTTTGTAGCCATCTCCACAATCAATTTTAGAACATTTTTGTCAGAAAGAAAACCTATACCCCTTGGGACCAGCAGATGGTGTAGTGGTTACGTTGCTGGACTCCCACATAGCCGACTGCTGTTCGAGTCCTGGACCCAGTTGGTGGCTTCAAAATCACAGTGGGCATGTGTGTGTGCGAGCCCAAGATCCTGGGAGGAGATGGAGAAGGAAATCTGACTGGCCCTCCCCATGATTTCTTGCTTTCTCTCTCTCTCTGGCAAGTGCATGTGCCCTATAGCAAAAATCTCTCCCTAAAAACAAAAGCAAAACAAAACCCTAACTACTAATGACTTAGTAGTCATTCCTGTTCCTCCCAACCTGTTCAAGATGTAGGTTAATCTTTCTGTATCTATAATTTACCTATTCCTGACAGTTCATTTAAGTAGAATTATATATTTTCATGAATGACTTATTTAACATAATGTTTTCAAGTTTCATTCATGTTCTAACATGTATTAGTACTTTATTTTCTTTTATTACTGAATATTCAATATCAGAAAAAGTTTTACATTATTTCACTGTCTCCCTTGTTACAGAATACTTTTAATTACATTATTTTGACCTTACACAAAGTATTTTTTGGGCGTATATTCTGGAACTACTTAGAGAAGTGGGGAAAGGGAGGAAGGAAGGAGCAGACACACACAGAAGTTAGCACAGGCTTAACAGTTACTTGTAAGACTTTGACCTCATGATTATTAAGAGTCATATGTTGAAAGGAGGCACTTGTAGATGCGGAGTGGGGACCAGCATTGACTATGTCGCTGGACTCCCATGTAGTTGACTGCGGTTTGAGTCCCAGACTCGGTGGCTTAAACTCACATGTGTGTGTGTGCCCAAGAACCCAAGAGGAGAATGGAGGAGAAGGGATGGTGGTGTGGCCATCCCCCCTGGGGGGTGATTTCTCGCTTTCTTTCTCTCTGTCTGTCTGAGGAACGTATGTGCCCTAAAGCAAAAACCTCTCAAAAAAAAAAAAAAAATGCGGAGTGAGGGGTCGGCCCTGTAGCACAGCAGTTAAGTGCTATGCATAGAAAACCTGATCCCACATGACTGATCATGGTTTGATCCCAGCCCTGGTGGCTTAAAAAAATTGGCTAGGGGTCAATAGGTAGCATGGGGGTTAAGGTGCTGGACTCTCATATGGTTGACTGCCGTTCGAGTCCTGGATCTGGTAGTATGCTTTCTCACTTTACCTCTCTGGTCAAATTAAAAACAATTATAATAAAAAAATACAGTAAATAATTATTTTATTTTTTAGATAGAGTTTTTTTCTTTTTTTTCCCCCGCATGCTATAGGGCATATGTGCTTACTGGAGAGACAGAGACAGACAGAAAGTGAGAAATCACCACCCCGGGGGGTTGGCCACACTGTAGTCCCTTTTCCTCTATTCTCCTCTTGGAATTTTGAACAGGCACGCACACATGCCCAGTGTGAGTTTCAGGCTACCGAGTCTGGGACTCAAACCTCAATTGGCCATGTGAGAGTCCAGCGACATAAACATTACACTGTCTGCTGGTCCCAATAAATAATTCTTTAAAACACACACACACACAAAGCAAAGAATGGGCTGGATGCATGTGCATGCATGACTGAAATTCTGCCAGAATGGAGAAATGGAGGGAAAAGGATTGTGCTATGGCCATGCTGCTTTGGGGGATTCTGTCTGTCTTTCTCACTGAAGAGTGCATGTGCCAACTGGCAGTTTTTAAAAACAAAACAAAACAAAACAAACAATTAGAAAAAAAAAGGAAGTGAGTATATTGTGGGGACTAGAATACATACTTAGAGAAGATGTTACATTAACAGGATTATGTATTATACACCTGCACCCTTCTCACCCACCTCTTTTTGGCTCCTCCCAGCTGGAGCTTTCTCTACCTTGCTGTGTCAGTTTACATGCTCCAAATTTTGTTGAAATCTTTGTTCTGTTGTCTCTTGCTTGTTCTTTAATGAGTTTCTATGTTTTTAGTTCTTTCTCTATAATTTTGGAGTGATCTGTGCCCAATAAAATGTTTGATAGGAAAATTATCATTTCTTTTAAGACTATATCTTTTCATTTCTTAAAATTAAAAAATAAAATACCACCTTATGTGATACTGGTATTCTATTCCTTTTGCAGGATGTATGCTAAATTTAGGATTATAACAATAAACTAGTAATTTCATAGTCTGAGAGGGTTTTATCACAACTATGGTATATTATTTGAATGGAGTATTCAGTTACAAAGATGTACTAGGCATATGTTGCAAAAATTGATTTTTGACATTTAGATGATAAAGGTGGCTTGATGCTAGTAGCAAAATCATGCAGATGAATAGTAGCAGAAGCATGCTTGACAGTAGTTCTTTTTTCATAATGTGAAATTCAAAACTGCTTTGAGATTGAATCATGGGTGAAGTTATTTTAGATTGTAGATTATTTGGAATGGAACTAACTGGTAAAGCCCTTCAGGTGCAGGGCTGGCCCGTAGTTAAGCCTTATCTGTGCAGATGGTTAGATTCCACATGACCTATCGTGGCTTGAGTCCTGGCTCTGGTGGCTTGGGAAAAAACATGCTGGACACGTGTCCACATATCCTGATGGGATAGAGAATGGAGGAAAGAGAATTGTGGTATGACCAGCCCCTGTTGGAGGGTATTTGCTCTCCTTGTTCACATGTCTTCTGGCAAAAATAACAATAAAACCCTTCAGATGCAAGATAAATTCATAGGCTAAACTTTATGTTATAGTATTTGAGGTATAAGAAGCACTAGTATATTTATTCTTAAATCATGTAGGGGAACCAGTGGTTAATCTTTTTAGTTATGTTATTTAATAGCCTGCTTTTCTCATATATGCTGATATGATCTTCCTGTATCCCCCCAGATAAACAGGGGTCACATGACAACAGAGGCTAAGAGAGCTGCAAAGATGGAAAAGAAAATGAACATTTTGCTTGGGGGTTACCAGTCTCATGCTATGGGGCTCATGAAACAGTTGAATGACTTATGGGACCAGATTGAGCAGGCTCACTTGGAGTTACGTACTTTTGAAGAACTCAAGAAACATGAAGATTCTGCTATTCCCCGGAGGCTAGAGGTAATGTTCTGTATTGCCTTGAAGCATTGTTTAAAGAATTATTAGCTTCATTTTCTTCCTTCTCTGCAGTCTGCTTGTGAAGGTGATAATTGTCAGGCTTTTTTTTTTTTTTTTTTTTTTTTTTTTGTGATTAAAAAAAAAGCTCGCCAGACAGACAGAGAGAGACATAGAGACAGAAAGCGAGAAATCACCCCCCAGGGGGGATGGTCACGCCGCAATCTCTTCTCCTCCATTCTCCTCTCGGGATCCTGGGCACGCACGCACACGCGCCCGGCGTGAGTTTTTTAAGCCACCGGGTCCGGGACGTGAACCGCGGTGGACGCCGGGGGAGTCCAGCTACATAGCCATTACGCTAACTGCTGGTTCCCTTGTCAGGCTTTTTTAAAAAAATTTTTTTGGAGACGTTTTTGCTATAGGGTGCTTGCGCTCACCAGAAAGAGAGAGACAGAGAGACAGAAAGTGAGAAATCACCTTCTGGGGGAATGGCCATGCTACAATCCCTTCTCCTCCTTTCTCCTCTTGGGATCTTGGGCACGCATGCACATGCACCCAGAGTGAGTTTAAGCCACCGGGTCCGGGACTTGAATTGTGGTCGGCTACATGGGAGTCCAGCGACATAGCCATTACATCAACTGCTGGTCCCAGTTGCCAGGCTTTTTTTGATAAGAGCCTAAAAGTTTTTGACTTTCTGATGTCGAATTGAAATGTATAGGTAGACTTAGCATGTGGTGGCTGTGATGCTTACCTTTCACTCATTTTTTGTTTTGTTTATAATATACTATGAAATGGAGTGATTTGTCCCCTTCAAACTTAATTGTGTTCCAGTCACGTAGCTTTATGAGGGGAAGTTAAATCAATGTCTGTTTTATAATTGTGATACTGAGAATGGATATGGTCATTCTAAAGCATCCATCCAGTTCCTTTAGTCAGATTTGTTTAGATTTATCTCCCAAGTGAGCATGGTGGTACCCACCTAATTAAAGGACAGTTAGGGCTTTTGTGGATTGGCGGATCTTGATTAAGACAATAATGGATTGTTTATTTGAGCGAGCAGCAGAAATTTTACAGTAAGATGGTAATCATCCAGCCAAACAAAAAAATGGCAGTAGTACTGGTTTTATAGCAAAAATCTTTGCTGTATTTGTTTCTCTTTAGGGAATATTTATATTAATCATGAACGAACTCAGCTGTTTCTAAGATCATTAGATCTTTTTAATTTTCATTGTACTTTGATATGAAATAATTATTAAATTTTTTTTTTTGTCTCCCAAGTGTCTAAAAGAAGATGTTCAGCGACAACAGGAAAGAGAAAAGGAACTTCAACATAGATATGCTGATTTGCTGCTGGAGAAAGAGACTTTAAAGTCAAAATTCTGAAGAATAGTTTATATTCTGTCATAGGATTAATTAATTGCTGGTTTTCATACTCTGGAAGGCTGAAACTGATGCTTATCTTCATTGACAAATTTACCCACCATCTGTGGTTTTGGTTGTTTATTTTCAGTGATATTGGTGTTACACAATCTGTGTGTAGACTTTAACTCCCCACGATGTACGTTTTAGGCTTTAAATTATTAAGGCGATCATTCTTTTAGCAGTGTCATGTTTGTAAGATTTTTTTAGTTTTGGCCTTTAATTTTAAAAGCCTGATTTTAAAGTGCTGCCTGTGAGTAAACTCTTGAATAAAAACAAAATGTAAAAAATTGATAATGTAGCCTTTTATTTGAAGCACTTAGATACTTGGAGCCCAGGCAGACTAGCAGTTATATATTCCGTATCACATGTGTAATGAGCACCTCTTGGCAATCAGAATGGTGATCCAGTATCTTGGCTTTGGGTTTTGTTAGCTTCAGCACAGGATGGTCATTTCGCTATGTATTGACAATATAGATTAACTTTTTTTTATTTTTAAACTACAGTTCCTTGTGATCCTTTTACCTTGGCCTCCCTGAGTGACTAGGACTACAGACAACTCATCTGGCCTTTAGGTCGGAACAGGAATTGAATGTGGCTCTCCCATTGTGGTTCCAGCCTTTGGAGACAGCTTCGTAGTAGTACACACTGCTGTGGATGGGCTACTTTTTAGAACCTCAAAATTTTTTTCAGTATCACTTTATGGAAGGTCTCTTCTCTACCAGCAATTAGGTCATTGGAAAAGTCATGATGCAATTTTTCTGTTTTTCTATGCAAAAATGCATCCTGACTTTTTTAATGATCAGAGTTTATGTACTAGAACTTAAAACTTTTATTTTATTTTTTTGAGAGGTTTTTGCTATAGGGCGCATGCGCTTGCCAGACAGACAGAGAGAGACATAGAGACAGAAAGCGAGAAATCACCCCCCGGGGGGATGGTCACGCCACAATCCCTTCTCCTCCATTCTCCTCTCGGGATCTTGGGCACGCACGCACACGCGCCCGGCGTGAGTTTTAAGTCACCGGGTCCAGGACGCGAACCACGGTCGACTACCTGGGAGTCCAGCGACATAGCCATTACGCTAACTGCTGGTTCCCAAAATTTTACTTTTTTTGACCTGTTATTTTCTTTCTTTCTTTCTTTCTTTTTTTTTTTTTTGACAGAGGCATTTTATAGTTAATTTCAAAGAGGCCATTAAGCTTATTAAAGCTCTGCATTTAGCTTAACAAGCCAGTTAATCATATAGATGTAGAATTTGAAGAATGGGGAGGCCTGGCAAGTGTCATTCATGGTGGTTAAGGATACTGACTCCCACATGGTTGACTGTGGTTCGAGTCCCAGACCTGATGGCTTGATTTCTCACTTTTACTCTCTCTCTCCCCCACCTCTGGTCAAATTACAAATAAATAATGTTAAATAAAAGAATTCTTTTTTTAAACAAATTGAAGAATGGGTGAAGGAGGGAAGATCTCATTTTATAACAACTCATATAAAATGACTTAGAGGCCAGCAAACTGGATCTCACGTGGCCAACTATGTAATTCTGAGCCCAGTGACTTGAGAAACATGCAGGATGTACATATGTGCATGCATGCTCAAAATCCCAAGAGGGAGAGATGGAGGAGCAGGGATTGTGGCATGGCCATTCCACATAGGAGTATGCTCTCTTCCTCTTGCTCTCTCTCAGTCTCTCTGGCAAGTGTATATGCTCTCTATCCCGTTCTTCCCCCCCAAAAAAGTTTTAGTATAATATAATATTAATTGATACAAGATAATGTAGACTAGTGTTGCATTGGGCTCACCAAAAACATTTACCTAATCTTGGAATATTAGGGATTAATGGGGGGAGGGAAGGAGTGAATTTTTACTTATTATTCATTAGGTATTATTAAATACATATCCTGTGCCAGAGTTTTGGAGATAGAGCAATGAATAAAATAGTCTTGGTTCCTGATGTGGAGCTTGAAGTCTGTTGAGAATGACAGTTAAGTCCAGGTATTTATTGAGTGACTGTTATGTCAGTATTATCAGACACTTAAGTGTTATTAGAGATGAACAATGACTAAGACAAAGTTCTTGTCCTTATGAGGTGACATTATGGGGAGGAGAAGGTACTGAATCTAGGCAGGGAAATGTATCTTATCTTGAGTTTTAGATTCTATGGGAGAAATAAAAATAGTGCGATAGGAGATAGTGACTGGGTGACTGCTTTAGCGTAGATGATCAAAGAGTTCTCTTGAGAGGTAGCACTTAAGATAAATGTGGTTGACATTTTAGAGGGAGCCATCCTTGTGAGATGCCAGGAATGAGCATCCCAAGCATTGCAAGCATCAGCACAAAGCCTCTTTGGTGTATCTCAGGAACATAAAGGAGGACAATGGCTGGAGTGTCAAGAATGGCATTTATTTAAGTTCTGGTTATATAGGGCAGTGTATGTAAGGTCGTGGTAAAGAATTTAGATCTTACTGTAAATATTGTGGGAAGCTATGAGAACATTGTAAGCAGAGGAATGACATAATCAGATTGGGTTTTAGAAATGTCACTGTAGCCATACTGGGTAATAGCTCACTAGGCTAGAGACAGGGAAGATGGTTAATTTAAGAGTTGGATATAGGCAAGCACTGTTTGTGACTCAAACTAGGTTAAGGCAATATGGGGGAAGATAGGTAGAAAGATTTGAGAGATAACACTTATGTAGTCTTAGCAGTCCATAAATTGGCATTTTTCTGGTATCTAGTCATGTAATTCCATTACTTTTCGTAGTCATTTTCCTTGAATTTTCTAGAAAATAAGTACTTTGATGTCATCTGTGATAACAAAATATTTCTAATTTAATTTTTTTGCACGTTTTCTCTGCTGAAATGTTTAGAATGTTGTCAAATAACGACGATGATGGTACCACTCTTTTTCTTCTGATTTTAATGGGAATGAATGTCCATAGTGTTTGATATTTATGTTGACTCTTTTTTTTTTTTGGAGAGGTTTTTGCTATAGGGCGCATGTGCTCGCCAGACAGAGACAGACAGACAGAAAGCGAGAAATCACCCCCCAAGGGGGATGGCCACGCCACAATCCCCTCTCCTTCATTCTCCTCTCGGGATCTTGGGCACGCACGCACATGTGCCCGGCGTGAGTTTAAGCCACCGGGTCCAGGACTCAAACCGTGGTTGACTACGTGGGAGTCCAGTGACATAGCCATTACGCTAACTGCTGGTCCCCCATTTATGTTGACTCTTGAGTTTGACATTCTTTATCTGGAAAGGTGTCTCTTTTATTTTTAAAAGAGAGAATTAGAAATGGCTCTGGAATTTTGTTAAGGTATAGTTTTTGGGCATACATCAAGAGGACCATACAGTTTTTCTCATTTGATATGTTGCTAACTTATGGTGTTTCCAGCATTAAATATCTTTGCACTTCTGGAATTGGATAGATAGGATTTTAAAAATTAAAAAGATTTATAGTTCATATGCATTTTATGTAGACTTAAATTAGATGGATTTTAAAACTAAGTTGGTTTTACAGTGTTAATGAAGATTCACTTTGTGCTCAAACTCTTAGTATTTACACATGTTTACAGCCTAAAATCACAAGAATTGCAAAATTTTAACACTGGCAGTAGTCTCGGCACATTGGAAATGCTCACACTTTTGCCACCTATTAGTGTTACTGTACCTGGTAGATGGTCCATCATCCTTTGTCAGAGCCTGGGGTTCTTTGACAGCACTAGTCTGAATGGTTTTGGTGACTGTTTTAATGGTTCACATCAATCGTGTTCTCTCTCAGTTATTTGCTAAATGGTAGTGTTCAAACAAGTGTTTAAAAGCATATTCAGGGCCAGCAGGTAGTGTGGAGATTGAGGCGGCTATATCCCACATGGCCGATTGTGTGGTTCTGTTGACTTTTTTTTTTTTTTGGAGAGGTTTTTGCTATAGGGCGCATGTGCTCGCCAGACAGAGACAGACAGACAGAAAGCGAGAAATCACCCCCCAAGGGGGATGGCCACGCCACAATCCCCTCTCCTTCATTCTCCTCTCGGGATCTTGGGCACGCACGCACATGTGCCCGGCGTGAGTTTAAGCCACCGGGTCCAGGACTCAAACCGTGGTTGACTACGTGGGAGTCCAGTGACATAGCCATTACGCTAACTGCTGGTCCCCCATTTATGTTGACTCTTGAGTTTGACATTCTTTATCTGGAAAGGTGTCTCTTTTATTTTTAAAAGAGAGAATTAGAAATGGCTCTGGAATTTTGTTAAGGTATAGTTTTTGGGCATACATCAAGAGGACCATACAGTTTTTCTCATTTGATATGTTGCTAACTTATGGTGTTTCCAGCATTAAATATCTTTGCACTTCTGGAATTGGATAGATAGGATTTTAAAAATTAAAAAGATTTATAGTTCATATGCATTTTATGTAGACTTAAATTAGATGGATTTTAAAACTAAGTTGGTTTTACAGTGTTAATGAAGATTCACTTTGTGCTCAAACTCTTAGTATTTACACATGTTTACAGCCTAAAATCACAAGAATTGCAAAATTTTAACACTGGCAGTAGTCTCGGCACATTGGAAATGCTCACACTTTTGCCACCTATTAGTGTTACTGTACCTGGTAGATGGTCCATCATCCTTTGTCAGAGCCTGGGGTTCTTTGACAGCACTAGTCTGAATGGTTTTGGTGACTGTTTTAATGGTTCACATCAATCGTGTTCTCTCTCAGTTATTTGCTAAATGGTAGTGTTCAAACAAGTGTTTAAAAGCATATTCAGGGCCAGCAGGTAGTGTGGAGATTGAGGCGGCTATATCCCACATGGCCGATTGTGTGGTTCGAGCCCCAGACCTGGCAGCAGGATGATTACTTTAGCATAGGTGATTGATCAAAGAGAACTCTTGAAGAGGTAACATTTAAGATAAATGTGATTGGGACCAGTAGGTGGCATAATGGTTAAGGCACTGGATTCCCACATGGCTGACTGCAGTTCGAATCCCGGACTTGGGGTCTTGAAACTCACGCTGGTGATTATGCTTGTGTGTCCAAGCTCCTGGGAGGAGAAGGGATTATGGCATGACCATTCCCCCTGCGGGCGATTTCTTGTTTTCTATCTGTTTCTCTGTCTCCAGTGAGTGCACATGCCCTATACCAAAAATCTCTAAAAACAATAAAAAAGAGGGACCCGCAGATGGTGTAGTGGTTTTGTAGCTGGACTTTGACATGGCTGACCTTGATTCAAATCCTGGACCCGGTGGCTTGAAACTCACACCGAGCAAGTATGAATGCATGCCCCAAATTCCGAGAGGATAATAGAAGAGAAGGAATTGCAGCATGGCCATCCCCCCTGGGAGGTAATTTCTCACTTTCCCTGTCACTGTCTGTCTCTTTCTAGTGAGCACACGGACCCTGAGGCAAAAACCTCTACAAATAAATAAATAAGAGATAAATGTGATTGACATTTTAGAAGGAGCCATCCTTGGGAGATGCGTGGAATGGTTGAAAACATACCAGATGTGTGCATGTGTGTCCAAGATCCTGAGAGGAGAATGGAGGAAAAAGGATTGTGGCATAGCCATCCTCCGGCCCACCCAACCCCGTGGGTGATTTCTCTCTTTCCCCTTCTCTCCTTTCTCCCTCCAGTGAGTGCACATCATGCCCTATATCAGAAAAAGAAAACAAAAAGCATATGTTTCTCACAAACTTTGGAACAGAAATTAAATGTGATAAAGAGCTGAGAAGAAGCCATCAGCATAAGCGAGGTCCTCTTCCAAGTACTACAAATAATATTGGGATAATAGGCAGTTGTAAGAAAAACTACACTACAGTACTAGATAATGCTGGACAACCATGCATCTTCCATAGGAATACATTTCTCCTAAAACGTGACTACCCCATTGATATTTTAGAATTTGATTTGCTAATTTCTTATTTAGGAAATACATATCTTCACATGAATGAGATGGGTCTTTTGGGTTTGTGCAAATTTTGACATTGGGATTTTGCTAGCTCTTCAAATAGTGCGCTGTTTGTATTTTTCTGTGCATTAAGCAGTAGTGCATGGGAGTGATTTATTTCGTGAAAAATTGGAAGACTGTAAAACGTGAGTTCAGAACCCTTTTTGGAAATAATTTATTGTTAACTCTTGTGACTTAGTATGTTATCTATTTTAAAATTTAACTTAAAATTTTCTGTTTGAAAATGAATTTCTCCTTTTATGTTTATTACTTACTAAATTTAATAATTTATTCTTTTCCAGATGTTGACATTGAAACATTTATTAGCAGAATGTTTTAATAGAAATTTCTTTACTATTTTGCCACTTACTTGTAAGTTCTAAGAAATTAACTTCTCTTGGTTCTACTATTTGCAATTGTTAAGGTATCTGTTTTCCCTTTAAAGAAACTAGTGTTTTGATTGGTCAAGTGTGATTTTGTTTTAAAATACATTAACTTCTCAATTTATTTCCTTTGTTTTCTCTTAACTTTTTGAGCTGATGTTTCCATCCAAATGGATATGTTGAAGGCTTTGACTTACCTTTAAGTTCAAATATGTTCACATTCCAATCATTTTGATGTGTAGCAGTCTTATTTTCTAAGTAGTTTATCATTGCATGTTAAAGTTTGGTTCAATAATTAAGAATATTTAAAAATTTCTGTGTAGTTTGGCTTTTTAAAAAAATTGCTACTTAAAGGATTTTTACCTGGTATAAAGAAAATATGGTTTATTTTATTTAACTTTATTGAGGTTTTGAGGTTTAGCATCTTGTAAAAAACAAAACAAAGGTTTACAAAGGAAGGTTTAAGAGCCAGCAGGTAGTGTGGTGGTGGTTGGGGTGCTGGACCTCCTATATGGTGACTGTGGATGGAGTCATGGACCTGCTGGCTTGCTTTCTTGCTTTCTGTCTCTCTCTCTCTGTCCCTCTCTGGTCAAATTTTAAAAATAACAAATGGAATTAAATAAATACTTCCTTTTAAAAAAGTGAAGGTTGTTCAGTTTGTATTGGAAGGAGGTGAATGAATGTATAACTGACTATTCAACCAATTTAATTATTCACATCCTCATTTTCTTATTTTTGGTTACAATTACCTTAGAAGAATAGTGCTATCTTGAAGTCTCCTATTATAGTTATTTCTCTTTGTTTCATTAGTCTAGAGCTCTTGCTTTGGATATTTTGATACAGTTAGTGACCATGTAAATGTATGTTGTATACAATTCATAAGGAAGCCTTAATAGGCTGAAATTACTTTTGGTTCTATTTCTCCTTTTTTTGCTTTGAATTTTACTTTCATCAGTATTAGAATTTTTTTTTATGTTTGCTTGATAATTATCCTTTTGTTTTTAACTTTCATATATAATTTTTTGTTGTCTCGTAAATAGCATCTTTTTTTTCCTCCCTGCAAAGCCCATTTCTTTCTTTCATGAGAGAGAGACAAGTGCTTCAGGGTCTCATTCTACAATGCTCACCCCCTCACCTCTAACCTTTTCCGTCGGTGAGGGTTGCAGGCACACACACACATTCTTGGCATGTGCAGGTCGGCCTATGAAGTGAACCCTGATCTTCCACAAGGATGTAAATGGAGAAGCCTCCTGAGGTGCACAGTCTGCTGTGACTGGACCTTAATTGTATTGTTGGGTTTTATATTTCAACCCATATTATGAGTCTTTGCCTTTTAGTAGAGTCTGATCCATTTGACTGATGGCCCTATTTTAAAAGGGTTTAATCCATTTGCTTTTATGTTAATTGCTGATTGTGGTCTTCTGTGAGTATGTTTTATGCTCTTACTGATTTCTCTATTTTCTAAATGGACTGTAATTTCTTGACTTTTAGTTTTTTAGTGACTTAGAAAATAGATGATCTTTTAAATTTTACAAATAATTATGATATCATTCAGGACTTAGGATTCATTCAGGAGAAAGAAAACCACAGCAATAATTCAAAGAAGGAAGATAGAATATGAATAATGATTACTTAGCAACAGGGAGTTAACTACTGGGTTGTTAGGAAAGTTGTGATGCATTTTTGCATAGAAAAATAATGTCATGACTTTCCCGACCCCCTAATACTTAGGAGGGGCAAAGATCTTGAAGTACCCAGGAATGGCAGATGAGGTGGGATCAGCCCCTGCCTGTACTGAGGAACTTGAAAGAGCTGTACCTTCCCCCTCTCCAAAGCAGAGATTCACTTCTCATTGAAAAGGGGAAAGGTTTGTCGAGGTGCCACAGTCTGGGGTAGCAGGCAGGGAGGACCCTTGGAGGAAAGAACTGGAGAGAATGTTCCCCCAGGTCTCCCTTCCTCACTGGCAGAAGCCACCTGCTAGCAGGGTAGCCACACACCTGACTGACATGGTAGGAACAGCAATGAGAAGGAAAAGCATTGGACAGAAGTAAAGGTCCCTCAGTGGCTGCTGCCATGTCCGTTGGCAAAGTGGATATGTATTCTGGTTTACAGCTCCAGTATCACAAAGCAGGGCAAAAATATGAACTTAAAGCTTTTACAGTAACCATTGTTTTCAAAGTCACACTCAAGCCGGTAGTTTGTTGAACTTCTGAGCAAAAACGAAGCAGTTATCTGAACCAGTTTAAATTGCATTAACAGCTCCTTTACATCATGATTGGGGTCTATTTATATACAAAGATGGGGCTTCAAAGAGTTACTGGAAAGTGTATTATGAAAGAACTATACATAAATTGCAATGTTTTTTACACCAAAATAAACTTGTAATTTAATTACATTCTCCCATAAACCTTTGGAAGTCCTCTTGTCTGTCTGTATGAAATCTCCATAGAATGTGTTCTCTTCATTATTCAGGACAGTTTATTTCATCTGGTGGTTGTCCCCTGGTGGCCAGTCTTTGGTTTGGATATACTTTTTTTTTTAAATGCTAGCACATACCTGTGCACAAGAAAGAGAAGCACCCTTGATAAGGTTCCCAGCCCAAGGATTCTGGGTGCCCGCATAAGTGCTGGGTGTGTTTTCAATCCAGGGATCTGATCCTTCTTGACCCCTATGGCTTCCATCCTTGCAGGGTACTTGTGGTACTGCTGCACCACAGTGACTGGGCTTGGATCAAAATTTTTTCATATATGTCTGGCTTCTTGGACTTCTTAGACTGTTTGTTGGAAATGTTTCTTGATTTCTTGGCATACTTTCTTTTATGCCACATTTTCAACCAGAGATAAAGCCAAGGGGAAGGAGTTTACACAGATAATTCTTTTTAAAGTTTGGTTTTATTAGCAATGCATGCAGCTCTTTCAAAGTCAAATTCTGGGAAGGTGGTTATGGCTAGAGTATTTTTTAGATTTTTGAAATTTTTCTCTCTCTACTTAACATAGCCAAAAAATGCTGGCTAACATTTATACAGCATAACTAGATGACAGTCTGTCCCCAGGAACTCCAAAATATGAGAAAACTGGTGATAAATTACCAACATACACAAGATTTGGGTATTTCTGGTGTCTGTGCAGGAGAAAGTAGAGGGAAGCAGCAGGGCATCTGACAGACCTAAGGACAGGAGAAGCTTGCATTTGCCAGCAGGTAATTCATGACGTCTTGTGGACTAGTTCGAGAACAGTGGCCTACACTGGGAAGGGTTTCACCTCCAGTAGTGAGTGAGTGAAAGGGAGTAAACATTTAAAGACAGGTTGGCAACCTCAACAATTAATGGATTAAAAATTTTAAAGATGGGCTTAAATATTTTATTAAAAGTTTTGTTGGTCAAGAGTTAGTCATGGCATGGTTAAAGCGGCTGGATCCCACATGGCCGACTTCACAGTTTGAGTCTCAGACCTTGAGGCTTGAAAGATAATCCATACACATGTGCACATATGCCTGGATCCTGAGAAGAGAGTAGAGGAGAGGGAATTATGGCGTGGTCATCCCCCTGGGGATTGCTTTCTCACTTTGTCTCTCCCTGTCTATGGTGAGCACACACATGCTATAGCAAGTTTTAAAATTTTTTAAATAGAATTAATTTTTGCTAGGATGTTTGCAAAATTGTGATTTTCTAATTGTTTTTCTTTCTGTATTAACTAATTGTCATTATCCCATAAAGAGGTTTCTCTTTATTTAGCTATTAGGTTAGAATAAATGTTCTTTATACTGTTACAAAGAAAGAAAGGGGTCTTCAAAAGGTTAATGGGTAAAGTGTATTTTAAAGAAATTGTGCATGGATTGCAAAAATCTTTTGCATCCAAAATGAACTCATACTAATTTGTGATAGATCTGAACAGAATCTAATTTGAAACAGGAAGAAGACATCGATTTTAAAAAAGCCCCAATCAGCGCAACATGAGTTTTGTTCACGTTGAAGGAAGATCAACTTGGGTGGTGTTGAAATCACTGATGTTTAATGAAAGGGACAATTCCGTGAAAGAAATAAGCAGTTTACAAATGAGTGAATGGTGGAACAAGTGAATGTTCAAGATGACACCTGCTGTGGCAGACCATCCATGTCAATTTGTTCATGTCATAATTGAAGAGGATAATTAATAGAAACAATAGCCCAAACCATAGATACCTCAAATGGTTCAGCTTACAAAAATTCTGGCTGAATAGTTAAAAGTTGAGTAAACTTTCTGTTCTGGGACCGCAGATGGCTTAATGGTTTCATCGCCGGGCTCCGGTGTAGTCAACTGCAATTTGAGTCCTAGACCTGCAGCTTGAAACTCATGTTGGGCATATGTGCGTGTATGCCCAAAATCCTGAGAGGAGAATGGAGGAGAAGGGATTGTGGTGTGGCCATTCCCTATAGGGGATGATTTTTCTCTCTCTCTCGCTCTCTCTCAGGTGAGCACATGCACCCTATAGCAAAAAAGTCTTTCTCAAGAAAACAAAACAACTTTCTGCTCATTGGGCACCAAAACCGTTATGCCCAGATCGACTGCAGGTAGTAGTGGAGCTTTCAGTGGAAAATTTTAAACGTCAGGTCAAGATCCTGAAGCATTTCTTGGAGGAATTATAACAGAAGAAACATGGCTTTACAGTATGACCCTAAAGACAAAGCACAGTTAAAGCAATAGCTACCAAGAGGTGGAAGAGAAAATAGATAACATTTTAGAACAAAGACAAGTTAACAAGATTGAATCAGGAAATCGCCTGAACAGACGAATAACAAAGAGATTAATAATTTAAAACTTCAACAAAGAACAGCTCAGTACCAGATAACTTTTCTGCTAAATTCTATTAAACATTCAAAGTTTAATACCAGTACTTCTTAACAAATAGAGGTAGAGGGAATACTTCCAAACATGCTCTGTGAGGCTAGCATCACATTGATACCCACAAGAAGTGTGTGCCACAAAAAACTACAGGTCAGTATCTCTAATGAACATTGATGAAAAATCCTCAACAGAATATTAGCAAACTGAATTCAGCGTATTAAATTTTACCTGTGGTATGCAAGGCTAGCTTAATACACTAGTATTGTGATGTATCACTTTAATAGAATGAAAGATAAAAATCACATAATTTCAAATGACACAGAAAAAGCAGTTGACAAAGTTTAACATCCTTTTTTGATGAAAAACTGAACAGTTTAGGCATAGAAAAAAATGTGCCTCAACATAATAAAGACCATTTATTAAAACATCATAATGAGGAAAAGCTGTAAGATTTTCCTCTAAGATTGTTTTCAAGGCAAGGATTCATGCTCACCCTCACCACTTGTATTCATCATAGTACTGGAGCTACTAGCAAGATCAATTAGATAAGAAAAATAAATAAAAGGCATCCATATGAGAAAGGAAGAAATAAAATGATTTATTTGCAGATGACATGATCTTAATGTGGAAACTCCCACTCAAAAAAAAAAAAAAAACACCTGTTAGAACTAATAAATAAATTCAGTAAAACTATAGGATACAAAGTCAACATACAAAAATTGGTAACATTTCTATACATAAATAATTACCTAGCCAGAAGTGAAATCAAGAAAACCATCTCAGTGGAATAAATTGGTTAAATTTTAGGAATAAATTTAACCAAGAACGTTAAGGACCAGTATACTGAAAACTGTAAAACACTGATGAAAGAAATTGAAGATGACACAGATACATGGAAAGATTTCTTACGCTCATGGACTGGAAGAATTAACAGTGTTAAAATGTCTTACACTACTTGTCTTAGTCTGCTATCACATTGCTAACAGACATACCTGCAACTAGATGATTTATAAAGAAAGAAAAGTTTATTTGACTCATGATCCTGGTGGCTGGAACGTCCAAAGGCTGACATCAGGTCAGCTGGCAACATAGCGAACAGACACACAGAGACTGGTGGCTGCAGGCAGCTCTCTCTTTCATAACAACTCATTCTTGTGAGAACCAGCCTCTTTGTGAAAGCTAGAAATCAGTCTTCACCAAGTGACATTAACCCATTCTTGAGGACAATGCTTTGATGGTTCAGTCACTGCCAGATATGTCCGTGTATGCCTAAAATCCAATGGACTGGAGGAAAGGGATTGTGCTGTGATCA
>NW_006159732.1:658592-663532 GCF_000334495.1 Tupaia belangeri chinensis
GAAACTGCAGATAATGCTGAATTTTTTTTTTTTTTTTTGAGAGATTTTTGTTATAAGGCATATGTGTTCACCAGAGAGACAGAGAAAGTGAAAAATTACCCCCAGGGGGTTGGCCACGCCACAATTCCTTCTCCTCCGTTCTTCTCCTGGGATTTTGGGCACGCATGCACACATGCCTGGCGTGAATTTCAAGCCTCCAGGACTTGAGCTGTGGTTTGCCATGTGGGAGTCCAGCCACATAACCATTAATTATGCCATGTGCTGGTCCCAGTACTCAATTACATATACAGTGTGTTTTCCTCCGTACATAATACCTCTGATAAAGTTTAATTGATAAATTAGGCACAGTAAGGGATAAGCAACAAAAACTATAATAAAGGACAATTATAACAATATACTGTAATAAAAGTTATTGCAATGTGGTCTCAAAATTGTGCTGTAGCCTATAGCAACCTCAGCGTATGATTTTTTTTTCCCTTATTAAGTCAACAATGTTCACCTTTTTACTTGAGGCATCTTACAGCTTCTCTTTGGTATATTTGAATTGCTAGCATGACTACTCTCACATTTTGGGATCTTTACTAAGAAAAACAAGTGCATGAACACTGTGATACTGCAGCAGTCTGTTTAATAACTGGGTGAACTACTAGGTGACTGCAGGGTGATAGGCACATTCAGGGATATGCTGGACAAAAGCACAGTTCACATGCCCGGCAGAAGGAGCACAATAACATGAGATTTCATCATGATACTCAGAATAGCATGCAGCTTAATACTAATGAATTGTTAATTTCTGGAATTTTCCACTTAATATTTTTGCAAGTAACTGAAAGTGTGGAAACTGAAACTCTATTAAAAAATAGAGGACTGGGACCAGCAGTTAGCGTAATGGCTATGTCGCTGGACTCCCACGTAATCGACTGTGGTTCACATCCCGGACCCGGTGGCTTAAACTCACACCGGGCGTGTGTGCGTGCGTGCCCAAGATCCCGAGAGAAGAATGGAGGAGAAGGGATTGCGGCGTGGCCATCCCCTCTGGGGGGTGATTTCTTGCTTTCTATCTCTCTGTCTCTCTCTGTCTGTCTGGTGAGCGCACGTGCCCTATAGCGAAAACCTCTCCAAAAAAAAAAAAAAAATAGAGGACTGAATAGAGATTTCTCTAAAGATGACATAAAAATGACTAACAGGGGCTGGCAGGTGGTGTAGTGGTTAGGGTGATGGACTCCCACATGGCTGATCATGGTTCAAGACCTGAACCTGACAGCTTGCTTTGTCACTTTCCCTTTCTCTGTCTCTCTCTAGTCAAATTAAATAATAATAATAACGAATAAATAAATATATATATTTTTAAAAAAAGGCCAACAGGAGACTAGCAGATGGCATAATGGCTATGTCGCTGGACTCCTATGTAGTCAACTGCGGTTCGAGTCCTGGACCCGGTAGTGTAAACTCACACCAGGCACTTGTGCGTGCGTGCCCAAAGGACGCAAAGTAGGTTATGTGTGTATGTAGATTGAACAAGACTAGAGGTCTAATTACAACATGAGGCCTATAGGTAATAATATTGTACTGTGTTCGGGATTTTTTGCTAAATGTATAGATTTTAGCTGCTTTTACCACACACATAAGCTGTGGCAGAGGATGGTTATATAGCTTTACTATAGAAACCTATTTTACTGTCTGTGTATCTCATAACATATATGTCTTAAATATACACAATAAAATATATACAGCAGATATATGGGTGGTAATTTGATTACTTCAAGAATTCCCTGCTACAAAAAAAAAGGTCATGTCTGCTAACTAGTTTTGTGATAAAAAAAAAAATTGCTATAGGGCACATTAGGTCAAGAGAAAGAGACAGAGAGACAGAGAGAAAGCAAGAAAGTACCCTTTTTGGGGCATGGTCACACTGCAATCCCTTCTCCTCCATTCTCTTGGGATTTTGGGCACACAGGCACATGTGCCTGGTGTATTTTTCAAGCCACTGGGTCTGGTACTCGGACTACACAATTGGCCATATGGAATCCAGCCACTACAATCACCACGCCACCAGCTGGCTCAGTTTTGTGTGTAAAACTCTTTACCTAAAGAAGGAGAAGTCAGGAAAACCTGTTCAGATTTAAGATTTGTTCGTTTGAGAAATCTAAACTAGAAGTTTTAAACAACCATGGGCATGTCCAATGTCTGCCTACAGAGTTCTCTTAATTGGTTCAGATATTCTGATAAAAGGAGAAGGATGTCAGTCATGTGCCTTTTATTTTTATTATTTATTATTACCTTGTTACGGGGCACATGTGCTCACTGGACGGAGTGAGAGAGGGACGGAGTGAGAGAGAGAGAGAGAGATCACTCCCCGGGGGGATGGCCACACTGCAATCTCTTTTCTATTCTCCTCTCAGGACTTTGGGCATGCACACATGCCTAGCATGGTTTTCAAGCCACCACGAAGTTGCCATGTGGGACCCAATGCCTTAACCACCAAGCCACTGACTAGACCATTTTTTATTTTAAAAAATTTGTTGCAGGGGGGACCAGCAGTTAGCGTAATGGCTATGTTGCTGGACTCCCATGTAGTCAACCACGGTTCGCGTCCTGGACCCGGTGGCTTAAAACTCATGCCTGGTGCATGTGCGTGTGTGCCCAAGATCCTGAGAGGAGAATGGAGGAGAAGGGATTGCGGTGTGGCCATCCCCTCTGTGGGGTGATTTCTCACTTTCTGTCTCTCTGTCTCTCTCTGTCTGGTGAGCACACGCGCCCTATAGCGAAAACCTCTCAAAAAAACAAACAAACAAATAAAACCTCCCCCCCCAAAAAAAAATTGCTGCAGGGCCATGTGCATGCTGGAGAGAGAGAGAGAGAGCGAGTGAGTACAAGCACCCCCTGGGGGCATGGCCACGCTGCAATCCCTTCTCCTCCATTCTCCTCTCGGGATTGTGGGCATGCACGCGCACGCACCTGATGTGTTCCTCAAGCTGCTGGGTCCTGAGGTTGAACTGCACAGTTGGTCGTGGGGGTTCCAGCTGACTGAGAAACTTGGCATGAGCAAGCTGTGGCTTCTCTGCTTGATGAGTTCGGATAAGCCCATGTGGATGAGCAGCTACTGAATCCTTAAAGGGATTGCACCTCAGAGAACTGAGCCTTGGAAATCTGAGCTCAAGGGAAGGTGGGTTCATTGCGGTAATGAGTCTGCGGATGGGACGGGCACCACACTAGAGGAATTTCTGGCAATTTCTCTTGTAGAAACTGTCATTTTCCTGAGGGAGGATAGGGGATGGAACTAGGGAGAACCATGATGTACTGACAGGCGTGGGCCACAGATGGATTATTTTGTGTTTGAGTTTAGTATCTGCTATTGCTGTGATGATAATTAAGGATTCTGTTCTTGCCTTTATAAGAATTGCTCTGAAGTGACATGTCTGTATGATTGGTTAAGGAACTGGTGGGACACTCGTACAAATTCCATCCATCTCTTCTCTATCAGGGCCCCCCGGGGTGTGGTCCTGAACTACCCAGCTGGCTCAGCACATCACAGCTCCAGTGACACCTAGAGATTTAACCACGATACTGCTCCTAACCAAGGAACCAACAACTGGGTTGCAACTTGACCTTCAAATCTGACTAGAACACGATCATCCTCACGTCATCACGTATTTTTTAAAGATAGCATATTGCTGTCACAATCATCCTGCCTCAGCCTCCGAGGTGCTGAAATTACAGGTGCCTGTCACCAGGCCCAGCTCATTACAATTTTTTCAGTTGCCAGAAGAGCGACCATTCCTCCCACCCAATAGGAGATGGTCATGCCCCAATCCCTTCTCTATTTCTCCATGTCTTCTCCATTTCTCCATCCTGTTGGGATTCTGGGCACACATGCACACGTATCCAGTATGTTTTTCAAGCCACTGGGGTGGGAATTTGAACCACGATTAGCTGTGTGGGATCTGGCTCCATTAACCACTAGGCTATGGAGACAGCAATAGCCCAAGTTAGCACAATTTTTAAGCTAACTTGTTCTTTTTGAAATCTTTTTTTGAACTCGATGAATTCCAGAGTAATACTAGGTCCTAAAATCCCTAGCAGACAATGAAGAAACAAAAACAATGAACTGAGCATCTGTGGCTGAACCTCTGCTTTCTTGTTAACCACCCAGCTCAGCTATGCCCTTAGCAGTGCAGTAACAGACTAAGGCAGTTGCCGTGTTCCATCATGGGGGTGGAAGAGGCCAAAGACTGTCTCCAGAGGTGGAAAAGGGCAGAGGCGAGACTCAGGTAGAATTCTAGTGGCTTCAGCCCTGCTTTCATGACTCAGCTGCAACCCTAGCCCTGCCAGCCCTTGGTCCCTGAAGATCCCTGGCACGTCAGCTTCACCTTATACACCTGGTTTCTGTTACTTGGACCCAAACCATCTGAGCTGATGCCAAGATCCAGGACTGAATAAAGATGGTGGAAAACTTGACTGAGAGGACAGAAGGAGAGTTTCCAGCAGAGGTGTAAGAAGGAGGGGTTGGCATGGGGTCCAAGACTACGGAAGGCCAGCCTAGGGGTGAGCAGAGAGGCAAGGGACCTGGAACGGGGCAGGACAGAAGTGGTAAATAAGACACTGACAGACAGGCTTGAGAGCTGGCAAGGCAAGGCAGCCAACCGTGGGCAGTTAGGAACAGCCTGCATTGTGGGTCATATCCAGGTTTCTCACCTGTGTGGGCAATACAGGAAGGATATCCATCTATCTATCATCTATCTATCATCTATCTATCATCTATCTATCATCTATCTATCATCTATCTATCATCTATCTATCTATCTATCTATCTATCTATCTATCTATCTATCTATCTATCTATCTATCTATCTATCTATCTATCTATCTATCTATCTATCTATCTATCTATCTATCTATCTATCTATCTATCTATCTATCTATCTATCTATCTATCTATC
>NW_006159732.1:664858-671715 GCF_000334495.1 Tupaia belangeri chinensis
TGGCCACGCTGCAATCCCTTCTCCTCCATTCTCCTCTCGGGATTGTGGGCATGCACGCGCACGCACCTGATGTGTTCCTCAAGCTGCTGGGTCCTGAGGTTGAACTGCACAGTTGGTCGCGGGGGTTCCAGCTGACTGAGAAACTTGGCATGAGCAAGCTGTGGCTTCTCTGCTTGATGAGTTCGGATAAGCCCATGTGGATGAGCAGCTACTGAATCCTTAAAGGGATTGCACCTCAGAGAACTGAGCCTTGGAAATCTGAGCTCAAGGGAAGGTGGGTTCATTGCGGTAATGAGTCTGCGGATGGGACGGGCACCACACTAGAGGAATTTCTGGCAATTTCTCTTGTAGAAACTGTCATTTTCCTGAGGGAGGATAGGGGATGGAACTAGGGAGAACCATGATGTACTGACAGGCGTGGGCCACAGATGGATTATTTTGTGTTTGAGTTTAGTATCTGCTATTGCTGTGATGATAATTAAGGATTCTGTTCTTGCCTTTATAAGAATTGCTCTGAAGTGACATGTCTGTATGATTGGTTAAGGAACTGGTGGGACACTCGTACAAATTCCATCCATCTCTTCTCTATCAGGGCCCCCCGGGGTGTGGTCCTGAACTACCCAGCTGGCTCAGCACATCACAGCTCCAGTGACACCTAGAGATTTAACCACGATACTGCTCCTAACCAAGGAACCAACAACTGGGTTGCAACTTGACCTTCAAATCTGACTAGAACACGATCATCCTCACGTCATCACGTATTTTTTAAAGATAGCATATTGCTGTCACAATCATCCTGCCTCAGCCTCCGAGGTGCTGAAATTACAGGTGCCTGTCACCAGGCCCAGCTCATTACAATTTTTTCAGTTGCCAGAAGAGCGACCATTCCTCCCACCCAATAGGAGATGGTCATGCCCCAATCCCTTCTCTATTTCTCCATGTCTTCTCCATTTCTCCATCCTGTTGGGATTCTGGGCACACATGCACACGTATCCAGTATGTTTTTCAAGCCACTGGGGTGGGAATTTGAACCACGATTAGCTGTGTGGGATCTGGCTCCATTAACCACTAGGCTATGGAGACAGCAATAGCCCAAGTTAGCACAATTTTTAAGCTAACTTGCTCTTTTTGAAATCTTTTTTTGAACTCGATGAATTCCAGAGTAATACTAGGTCCTAAAATCCCTAGCAGACAATGAAGAAACAAAAACAATGAACTGAGCATCTGTGGCTGAACCTCTGCTTTCTTGTTAACCACCCAGCTCAGCTATGCCCTTAGCAGTGCAGTAACAGACTAAGGCAGTTGCCGTGTTCCATCATGGGGGTGGAAGAGGCCAAAGACTGTCTCCAGAGGTGGAAAAGGGCAGAGGCGAGACTCAGGTAGAATTCTAGTGGCTTCAGCCCTGCTTTCATGACTCAGCTGCAACCCTAGCCCTGCCAGCCCTTGGTCCCTGAAGATCCCTGGCACGTCAGCTTCACCTTATACACCTGGTTTCTGTTACTTGGACCCAAACCATCTGAGCTGATGCCAAGATCCAGGACTGAATAAAGATGGTGGAAAACTTGACTGAGAGGACAGAAGGAGAGTTTCCAGCAGAGGTGTAAGAAGGAGGGGTTGGCATGGGGTCCAAGACTACGGAAGGCCAGCCTAGGGGTGAGCAGAGAGGCAAGGGACCTGGAATGGGGCAGGACAGAAGTGGTAAACAAGACACTGACAGACAGGCTTGAGAGGTGGCAAGGCAAGGCAGCCGACCGTGGGCAGTTAGGAACAGCCTGCATCGTGGATCATATCCAGGTTTCTCACCTGTGTGGGCAATACAGGAAGGATATCCATCCATCTATCATCTATCTATCTATCTATCTATCTATCTATCTATCTATTATCTATCTATCATCTATCTATCATCTATCTATCTATGTATCTATCTATCAATCATCTATCTATCATCTATCTATCTATCTATCTATCTATCTATCTATCTATCTATCTATCATCTATTTATCATCTATCTATCTATCTAATTCTGGCCACTTTACAAGGTCTGTTCATTGCTGGGTGCAGCAGGCGGGTGTATACAGCAGCACCAAGTCCTAGGAGGAGACAGGCTCCAAGATGCTCATTTCAAGAGAGCCTCGCCTTTGGCAGGCAGGGTTGGGCCTGGAGCAGGGCAGGGGCAGCCAGCTGCCAGATATGGCTGCTGTGCGTGGACCTTGGGGCACCAAGGCCTGGCGCCTCACTGCATCCAGTGGCATCAGCATCATTTGGCGCCGCTGGGTGGGTATCTGCACTTTAACCCGATTCTCCAGGGTGTGCATGCACATTAAGGTGGGGAAAGGCAGCTGGGACTTCCCCGAGAGCCCGCTGCCTTATGCATGAAGGAGCAGCTTGTTTTCTCCTGGTGGCCCCCTGCTCTCAAGAAGGCTTGATTAATATTCTCCTCCCTGCAGAGGCCTTCCTGCTCCAAAGGCCGCAAGCAGCCCTTCCTTCGATCACTCATTATATTAACAATTTTTCTGTTATTTAGAACCAGGGAAAAAAGCCTTCTCAAAACATGCCCTGAAGCTCATGGGGCATATGTGATAACTTACCCAAACCAACCTGATACTTATTTAATTTCCCTGCATAGTCCACTCCAAAGAGTTTTTAAAAAGTCATTTTCTGAAGCCTTTGGGTAGGCCATTTGTCGTACTACAGACTTTCTTCCCAGAGGGATTCGTGATTTTAACTAGAACGAGAAACCTCTGTTATTAGAAATAATATTCAGTCCTAGAAAACTCTAGAGAAGTTGGTGGAAGGGGGAATGTAGAAAGGGCAGAAGAAAGGCTCTTGCTATATCTACAGTTCTCATTTTTGTGCTTTTTGAGAAAAATGCAAATAAAAATAAAGGTTTAAGAAGATGCTGATTCTTTTAATATGGCTCTGTCCAACATGACAGCCCCTAGCTACACGCAGCTATTAAAATGACAATTTTAGGGGCCAGCCGTATGGCACTGTGATAATACCATATTCTACAAAGCCGGACACACATGGGAAGGTCCCAGGTTCATGTCCCGAGGCCTCTCTGTACATGTGCCCACGACCCAACCTGCCTGAGGCAGCGGGTAGACTGCAGTGTGAAGACCCCATTGGGTGCTTCTCCTTCCTCCCTTTCTCTGTCTCATGGAAGGATTTGGAGGGTACTTTAAAAAGTTCATGAAAAGTGAAATTAAAGAAAATTTTTTGAAATTCAATCTTTTCCTAATACACGTTTTCCATTAATTTTTTAAAAGAATTACTTTATTTAATTAATTAATTAATTTTAATTTGATCAGAGAGGGACAGAGTGAGAGAGAGAGAGAGACAGACAGAAAGTGAGAAAGGAAGCCACCAGGTCCAGGACTCAAACCGTGGTTAGCCATGTGGGAATCCAGCGCCCTTAACTACCACGCCACCTACCAGCCCCCTCCATTAACTTTCGAAGTCACTATACGCAGACCAATGGTAAGAATGAAATTTAAGTAACAGTAGACATTCAGTTCTTTGATCACCCTGGTTACATTTACATCAGCACAGAGAGTTCTGCTGGGCAGAGCTGTTCTAGAAGTCTCAGCGGGTTATCCAGCATCGTGGCTACTAAATTATATATTATTTCTAGTCCAAAGCTCTATCCATATGCCTAGAGGGGTTTCCAAGTCGAGGTCTTCTCTAAGCACCTGTGGGCCCGTGGGCCCTTCTATTCTGTGATGCTTTGAAACCCATAAATGAAACATCTGTGCCATTGCCTCGTTGAATCAACGGGGGGCCGTGGCCATCTGCTGAGCCCAGAGCCAGAAGACCTGCTTTCCCTGTCTGCCTGCATCCCCCAGAAGCGAAGGGAGAGAGCAGTGTGTTCTTTGCTGTTGATGGATCTTGTTATTGCTGTTTTGCTTAACTCAATAAGGATTCATAAAGGCTTTAATCTTCTAAAGCCCACGTGCAATTTAGAGTTGCATTTTCTCACTTGTCCATCAGCACCCTGCCAGTCAGTGACACGTTGTCTTCATACAAAGAGACTAAGAGTGTTACCCACGTTGCTCGCGCGCTCTGTCTCTTTAGAATTGCATTGATGTTTTCTTCCTTCTACTTGCTGTAGGTTTATTTTGCTTTTCTTTTTCTGGTTTGTTAAGTTTGGAGCTTAGATGATCTTAGATTTGAGATATATCTTCTCTCTCTTTTAAAAGATTGCCAAAGGGTCTGTGTACTCACCAGAGGGAGGGGGAGGAAGAGAGGGATAAAGCGACCCTCCATGGGGTGTGGTCGTGCTGCAACCCATTCTCCTCCATTTCTCTATTCTGACAGGATTTGGGGCATGTGCGCACACATGTGCCTGTTTTGTTCTTTGAGTCTCTGGGACCAGGGTTTAGACCGGGGTCAGTCACGTGGGGTCCAGCTCCCTCAACCATGAGATTCGGGGGCTGACTTGAGCACATTCCTTTCTTTAGGAGAGAATGCAGGGATGAGGTAAGTTCTTTAAAAAATTGCAGTAAAATTTGAGTGTAATATTGCTTTCCAGGTTTAATTTCATATGGTTTGGAACTAACTGATGCGGCCTGTATTACATAACAAAATCCTAGTATAGCAGCTCAGAAAACATATTTTAAACACACATGCATTTGCTTTTTCATATGTTGTAGCTCCACGGTTTATGTAAGCAAAGGTTAGCACATATCAACTGGGTCTATATGGTTCCTTGAAATCCAAAGCCGCTTGGTCCCTGCAGTGCTCTCTGTGCTATGAGGGAAAGCTCTTTTCCCGTCATACTCATTTAGTCAGCACTGTGGCTTCTCCTTGTGCAGGCAAAACAGCATGTTCTCGCACTGGTCTTTCAGAGTATATACATGTTTTTAGTTTTTGTTTTAGTTTTTGCTTTTGCTATACGGCACGTGTGCTTGTTGGACAAAGAGACAGCAAAAGGGGAAGTGAGAAATCACCCCCCAGATCGCCCCGGTGCGATCCCTTCTCCTCCATTCTCTTTGTGAGATTTTCAGCATGCATGCACACGTGCCCAGTGTGGTTTTCAAGCCACCAGGTCCGGGACTTGAATCGCAGTCAGTCATGTGGGGGTCCAGCACCTTAACCATCGCGCCATCTCCTAGGCCCCGAGAGTATATTTAATGTCCGTTACTTCAGACTCCGTTGAGGTCACCGATTAGAGACACCGTGTGAACACAGGTGCGAACTTCGCGGGATGAAGGGGGGAGAAAGATGAGGATGGACAGGGATGGCAGCACAGTGCAGCCCAGCTTCCATAGCCACCCCGTTCTTAGTCTGGCACTGCCTCACCCTCTGGGCCTGGGAGTTCGGCGGTCACTGCCAGACAGCAGCGTCTTCCCCACGCTGTCTAAGCGAGCGCTGTAAACGAGGACGCACCTGCAACGTGCTTTCCTGAGGCACAAAGAGAGAGGATTGCTCACTGTGTTCTAAGAGTCCCCCTCCTGCCAAGCTCCCGTGTACATCTGCAAAGGTCAGCGTACGCCTATAACCCGATTTCTCTACATTTCCTCACATACACGGCCAGGGCGCAAGTCACCACCTCTCCGAGGTGCACAGAGGCAGGAGAGCCGCTCTGAGGATGCCTCCTGCAGTGAAGACAGCGGGAGTCCAGCAGGAAAATCCATCGAACCCTGCAACACAGTGCGTGATTAGACTCTCTGGGAAAGGCTCTTTGAGCAATTCCGCATCTGGGGATTGGTCTAGATGTGCAGGCCGTGGAAGGAAAACCCATTATGGCACTGTGTTGGCAGAATTCTGGCACAGCCCAAATGGCTGTCAGTGAATTAAACTCTCCTGGCAACACCCACTCGATGCGGCACTGTGTAGCCCTCCTCTCTTGGGGCTGGGGTTGCCCCTGGTCACCCCCTGCTCCCGGCCAGTCTCCACCCTCTTCCCTGTCCACTTTCTCCCTCTCCAGAACTTCAGACTTCCTAGGTGGGTTCTTCCTGTGTCATGTCTTGGCTCCTTCACTAGATCATAAGGTCTTTTTTTTAAAAAATATTTTTAAAAAATTATTTTAAAATTTATTTATTTATTTAATTTTGATTAGAGAGACACAGAGAGAGAGAGAGAAAGTGAGAAAGCAAGCCACCAGGTCCAGGACTTGAACCAGGGTTAGCCATGTGGGAATGTCCAGCATCTCAACCACCACACCACCTGCTGGTCCCAATCATAAGGTCTTGAAAGCATGTCTTCTACAGAAAGAGGTCTGCTCACTTACTCTGTCTCGCCTCTCTTCCCTCCTGGCTCCCTCGCACCTCCGCCAGCGCACACCAGATCCCCCAGCAGTCCTCACCCCAGACACCCACACCAGCAGATGAGTCGTAACTCTCAAAATTACCAGAGAGTGGGAAAAGGGAAGACATTGAGGAAGAACTTCCTGGGAACAAGTCGAGCCCTGTTCTCAGAGGCAGATGTCCTGGGCTGGAGTCCTATTTTAGGCTGTGCGACTTGGGGCAAATGGCTTGATGTCTCTGACCGGGACTTCCCTGGTGAAATGTTTCTGTTCCTGTTTGAGAAAATGGTTACTACGAGTCAAGTTGTGTGGTTCGGGAGCCTCGGAACCCACACCTGGGAAGCTTTATTATCACCCAGGCCCTTCACGAAACTGGACTGCGGCTCATGGAGAAAGATGCCAGAGGGAGCAGGCGAGCTGGTGGTGTGATCTTGCACAGGGTCCATATAGGAGATTCAATGAGTTCAAGTCCCTGGTCGACCCGTACAGGCCAGGAGGGAGCTGTGTGACTGGAGGCACCCGTGATCCAGGCTGGCTGGGAAGGCCAGGGTGCCGGGAGCCATACCCCCAGCCGGGGCGGGTGCATAGGGGGGGGACGCGGGGGGACAGG
>NW_006159732.1:672489-674850 GCF_000334495.1 Tupaia belangeri chinensis
AGGATTATTGTAAAAGTTATAGTAAGGCTGGGGGTGCCTTTATGGGGTACCGGGGTATGGCAATAAGGCCCATGGCAGAGAAACTGAGTGCAGGCCTATACAGTAACACAATGGAGGTGAGGTCCAGAACTCGTAAAACTGTTGACCTTGCAAACAGTTCTCCTCAGCCGAGTCCTTGCTCTAGGCCTGAGGGGCAGTTCTTTCATACTCAGCTTGTGTTAACTGCATGGTCCCAGCACCAGGGTGTGGTGGGGACTGTGGCATGGGACCTGTTGAAGATACTTGTCTTTTTCTCTCTTTCTGTCTCTATCTCTCACTCTCTTAAAATAAATAAACTTTAAAACAAAGAAAAAAGGGAAATCTATAAACAAAACAAATAAAAGAAAAAGAAACCAAAGAGAGCCTCCTGGCATATCCAGAGCCGAGAGCCCGGCCGTCCTGACTAAAACTTGGTGCTGTGGAGGAAAGGGGACTCGGCGCCGGTGCCAGAGGGACGCCATTCCTGGGTCTTGGTGCGGAGTCTGTGGGTCGGTTTGCGCCTGAGCGAGTGGATGTGCGGGTGGGTGTCCCCGGGGGAGCATGGCACAGCCCAGACATGTCGCTCTGTGGCATTTCAGCGGGGGACAGGGCGAGCAGCGCAGGGCGGGGACCGTGGAAAGGCAGTGCGGTTTCAGTTGAGCCACGTTCCGAAAGCGCGTCTGGGAGGACGCATCGGTGACTGGGTGGTGTCCTTCCTCCCGTAGTGCCAACCCAGAGAAGTGAGGGTGGCACTTGGCATTTGTCCTCTGAGGGGCGGCTGCAGGAGAGGAAGAGCTTTGGATTTGTGCGGGCTCTTCATGAAGGAGCTGTGTGACCCTAGACGAGCTTCCACCCTTCTCTGAGCATCAGTGTCTTCACCTGCGCCGTGAGGATGACACGGACAGCACCCACACGCAGGTCCTCAGGCCGTGGTGGGCATGACTGTCCCTGAGTGCACTCAGAAGTGGGAAACAAATCCAGACCACCGATACCCTGGGGTTTCCCCTTACAGCCGAGCTTCGTCTCAGCCAATACCCTGACTTTACAGGTGGATTCCCTGCCTCTCTTAGGAAAGGAAGCGAACATTCTAAGCCCCACACAGGCCTAGCCTCTAGGCCCGCTGTGCATTTTTCCAAAATAACTAGCACTCTCTCCATGAACATTGTCAGCACCCTTTGGCAGTCCGTTTTCTTTCTTTTTTTTTTTTTGGAGAGGTTTTCGCTATAGGGCGCGTGCGCTCACCAGACAGACATTGAGAGACAAAGAGATAGAAAGTGAGAAATCACTCCCCAGGGGGGATGGTCACGCCACAATCCCTTCTCCTCCATTCTCCTCTCGGGATTTTGGGCACGCACGCACACATGCCCGGCGTGAGTTTTAAGCCACCGTGTCCGGGATGCGAACCGCAGTCGACTACGTGGGAGTCCAGCGACATAGCCATTACGCCAACTGCTGGTTCCCTGGCAGTCCGTTTTCAAAGCCTGTATGAAAACGGCCGTGTGCTGTTCTGCTGTGAGAAATGAATGTGAGAGTCGCGTTCTGAAGGGAGAGGATGTGCCTCCCCCGCTTCCTCCTTCCTTCCAGCCAGATGCAGACAGGATGGCCGGCCCCGTGGCCTCTGTTCCACAGCAGACGTGGAAGTGAGCTTGGAGAACACACAGTGAAGCAGCTGGCACAGTCACTCGGACAGGAAGTTCACAACTATTCCGAGTCATTTGGGCCTGGTGAGAGACTCACGTCTCCACACCTGATGGGGGTAATTCTGGGTTGAAAGAATAGATCTGCAATAAACAGGAAGGACACAGTGATTATTGGAAAGCTGAAGAAACAGAACTTGAGTGACTGCAGTGCTCTCATTCCGTGTGCCTCTCGGGATTTTTATTCATAGCTGTTTTCAAAAGTTAAATGATGAAAGAGTGCAAATTGGGAGTTGTAGTATTTTTATTTGATAACTGTGCTTTTACAAAGAATTATTTATTTATTTATTTCATTTCATTGGTTATTTATTTTCTAATTTGACGAGAGAGAGAGAGAGACAGAGAGAGAAAGGGAAAGCGAGAACGCAAGCTGCCAGGACCAGGACTCGAACTGTGGTCAGCCATGTGGGAATCTAGCGACTTAACTACCATGACACCTGTCGGCCCCATAACTGCATGTTTTAGCTTAACTGATGATTTCAAACAATGTGTATAGAGCGGGATGTGTTAAACATAGTTCACCCTGGGTGTTGACGATGCGAGTAGGGGGTGGTACTAGGAATAATCGGGAAATCTGGGAAAACTGACTCTCCCGGGCAAACTGGGACATCCCATCACTGACCAGGTCAGAGGGGGGTTCTTGGGG
>NW_006159732.1:674865-675842 GCF_000334495.1 Tupaia belangeri chinensis
AAAGAGTTCTTTCTCCCTCGTCAGAGACTAGAGAAGGGGGGACAGGGGAGGTATAATGACCCCGGTAGGCAAGGGAGGACCACCAGGAGAAGGGAAGAGTTCAAAATGGGACCTGGATATCATCTTAAAAGCTACGCGTGCACGGGCCAGCAGGTGGCACGGAGGTTAAGGTGGCTAGATTCCAAATGGCCAACTGCATGGTTTGAGTCCTGACATGGTGGCTTGAAAAAATCACACTGGCAAGTGCGTGTGTGTGCCCCAAATCCTAAGAGGAGAATAGAGCAAAAGGGATTGTGGCATGGCCATCCTCTCTGGGGGTGATTTCTCTCACTCTGTCTCTATGTCTCTATGTGTGCCCTATAGCAAAACTAAAAAAAAAGAGCATGTATGTTTAATAAAAATGCAATACTAATGGGCATGCCATTTTGTAATTGGCTTTAAAAAACGTAGTACTGTATAGTACATGTTTTCATGGCAGCACATTTCTCTACAAGGTTGCTTTCAGTGGCTGCCATCTTGCCTCCTGAAGTCCTTTTTGTGTATCTTTTTGCCTCACACTTAAACAAGAATAAATTCCAAGTACTTTAACAACTCAGCATAAAAAGCAACTTCTGAGGATTAGCAGATGGCATAAAGTTTCTCCCATGTAGCCAACTGCGGTTCGAGTCCCAGACCCAGTAGCTTAAAACTCATTCCAGGCAAGTGTACGTGTGTGTCCAAGATCCCGAGAGGAGAATGGAGGAGAAAGGATTGTGGCATGGCCATCGCCCCTGGGGGATGATTTCTCACCTTCTGTCTCTCTGTCTCTCTGGCAAGCACAGGCACCCTATAGCAAAAATCTCTCTCTAAAAGACAAACAAAAAACCCAAGTTTTGAAATTATTAGAAAAAATAGGAAATGGTCTTTAAGATTCAGATTGAGAAGATGTTCTTAAATAAGATAACCGTTTCCTAACCTCCTGACCACAAAGGGAAAGA
>NW_006159732.1:675873-677241 GCF_000334495.1 Tupaia belangeri chinensis
GTAAATCTGTTATCATTTTCAGGCTGGCAAAAGATACCAGATCAAAATGAAAAGACAGATGGCCTAATAGAAAAACACGAACACGGAACTGAGGAAAAAGGAAATCTTAGTGACTAATACAGATGCTCAAACAATAATTATGGAATTAAAAATTAAGATAACATTGAGATGCCATTTTCACTCATCAGATTGAAAAATTAAAGTCTAACAATCCCAAATATCGATGAGGATAAACAGGGAAACGGTAATCTGACGCATTGAGGGCGGGGAGAGGAACTCGGCAGGCCCTGGTGACATGGAGCATGCGTGTCCCTGCAGCCCAGCCGTCCTACCTCGGCTTTCATGCTCAGGAGAAGCTCTTCAACTTCGCACACGGAAGTGAACAAGGGTGGTGACAACCTCAGCAGCCATCGGTAATGAGGGGGCGGGGGTGGGAGGAATTGCTGTGCAGCAATCAAAGGGGACTACTGAGAGGCCAGCAGGTGGTGTGTGGTTAAGGTACTGGACTCCCACATGTCCGACTGTGGTTTGAGTCCCAGAACTGGCAGCTTGCAAGTCACTCTGTGTGTGTGTGTGTGTGTGTGTGTGTGTGCGCCCCCCCCCCTTCTCCCCTCCAAAATCCTGAGAGGAGAATAGAGGAGACGAGATTGCCGTGTGGCCATCTTCCTGGTGGGGTGATTTCTCACTTCCCTTCTCTGTCTCTCTCTGGAGACTGCAAATGCCCTAGGGCAAATGAAGAAGCAAACAAGCAGACCACTGAGAGAAAAGACAGTGCAGGATGGTACACTTAGCAAGGCAGCATTTACGAAACTCCACCCCACAGGCAACATGTTCTTATATGTTGGATAGGTCTGAGAGCTGACAGTCAAGTAGGTAACTGAAACGGTAATGTAAATCACACAATTTAATAAATACAGCAACATTAAAAATATATTTTATTTTTTACATGGTGGCACAAATAGTTCATCAGGTAAATAATTTCCAAATTATTTGTTAAGTTTTAGGATCTTTGGTGTGAACTTTTGTTTGACGTGGTTGGCTCTAGTTAAAAGACACACTGGTCTGTGTCAGCAGGTGGCGTGGTGGCTAAGGTGGCTGGAATGCACATAGCCAACTGTATGGTTAGAGTCCCAGACCCACCAGTTCGAAAAACACACTAGGTGCATGTACATGTACTCCCAAAATTCTGGGAGAAGAATGAAGGGGAAGGGTGTGGCTTGGCCATCCCCCCTGGGGGTGATTTCTCACCTTCCCTCTCTCTGCCTCCATCTATCTCTCCAGTGAGGGCATACGCCCTATAACAAACTGAAAAAAAGAGAAAAAGACACACTTATCTGAGCCAGGCTTTCATCTATTTATATATATATA
>NW_006159732.1:677399-691874 GCF_000334495.1 Tupaia belangeri chinensis
GGTGAGGTGATTTCTTGCTTTCTGTCTCTCTGTCTCTCTCTATCTGTCTGGCGAGTGCAAGCACCCTATAGTGAAAACCTCTCCAAAAACAAAACAAAACAAAATGTGATTTTCCATCCCGAATTTACTGCATAGTGGTTTAATCATACATGTTATCATCAATAATTTTCCATTACAAATTCATCTTCTTTTTAAGGCCTTTTTATTTATTTATTTATTTCATTTTAAATGAAACCTGTAGATGAGAAAGAGTGGATTTCTGTCCTTTTTTTGAATTATTTTATTTAACTTAATTTAATTTGACTAGAGAGGGACAGAGAGAGAGAGAGAAAGTGAGAAAGCAAGCTTCCAAGTCCGGGACTCAAACCATGGTCCGCCAGGTGGGAGTCCAGCACCCTTAACCACCACGCCACCTGCTGGCCCCAGCCTTTTATATCACAGTGGGGAGAATCCTTGACAGGGTCTCCCACCCATGGTTTCCACCCCCAGCCTTCCAGCCAGTCAGAATCATGGCGGTGGCCAGGGGGTGGGTCTGGTCAAGCTTTGACATACGCAATGGCAGCAGACTCTTCCGACGATATCCCTATAGCTTACAGTCCTTAGGTCACTGGCAGCCTCAGTTCGAGGAGAACCTCTCTGAACATCAGTGGCATTGGAGATGATGTTGGTTTCCCCATAACTTCTGCTAAACTAACAGCAACTAAGTCAGATCTTTGGAATTTCCATATATTCTGTATCTCTATGATCATGAATTTTATTCCCGGAAATGTGAAAATGTCATATTTAATTAGCTCAAGACCAGTCTTCTAGGTGGAGGAGAGGAAGAACCACACGTGGGGGTCCTGTTGCCAGCTGTTTGGTTTTGAGTCGACTTCAGTTTTAAATACGTCTCATCTCAGGTTCCTCATTTGTAAAAGGGGGATGATGGTGATGGGGACACGGGTGGTACTTGCTGAGTTTTAAATCACTCAGAATGGTGCCCGGCAGCGAGCCGACGCTAGGTAAGTGCCAGCTCTTGTTTCTGTTCATTAAAGTATTATTTTTTCTTTATTTCTTAAATGTTTTTCAGAGAGAGATTTTTGCTATGGGATGTGTGCGCTCACTAGAGACACAGAGAAAGACAGAAAGTGAGAAATCACCCCCCCCAGGGGGGATGGCCATGCCGCCATCTCTTCTCCATTCTCCTCTCGGGATTTTGGGCACGTGCACATGTGCCTGGCGTGAGTTTCAAGCTGCCAGGTCCAGGACTCAGACCATGGTTGGCCATGTGGGAATCCAGCGCCTTAACCACCACGCCACCTGCTGGCCTCTGAGTTAAGGTTTTTAATGCCCGCGATGGATAGGTGCTTAAATCATGTGATCCGCGGGAAGGTGGTGAAATTCAATAGGGACTGTGGAAAGAGGAAACGGAAAATGTGTGTATCCTGTGGCCCAACAATTCTACGGCAGCACTTACACTCATGAAAAGCTCGAAAAAAGAGAGAACTTCACCCCAAGTGGTTCCTGGTCCCCAGCTGTCTCTATGTGCTTGGGCCAACCCACGTCCTCTCCTCCGGTGACGCGGGCCCCGCGCTGTCAGAACCCGCAGCAGGACCAGCGCTTGCTCTCCCTCCTCTCCTAGCTCAAGGGCTGCAGTTCCACATGTGGCCACGTGAGGGCGGTGCAGGGAGTGCAGACAGTGTGGCTCCTACAGCCTTTGGGTGTAGCAGTGGGGAGATGCAGACCACCTGCTGGCCCCGTCAGGCCAATATACTTTTTTTCTTCTTTAAAATGATTTATTTAGGGGCCGGCAGGTGGCGTGGTGGTTAAGGGTGTTGGATTTCCACATGGCCGACTGCGGTTGCTTTCTCACTTTTCCTTTTTCTCTGTCTCTGTCTGGTCAAATTAAAAATAAAAAATGCAATTAAATAAATAAATAATTCTTTAAAAAAGGAATTAAAAAATGATTTATTTGATATTATTTTTATTTTTTATTTTGACCAGAAAGAGAAAGATAGAGGAAAAGTGAAATAGCAAGCCTCGGGAACCAGCAGTTAGCATACCGGCTATGTGTTGGACTCCCACGTAGTCGACCGCGGTTCATGTCCCGGACCCGGTGGCTTAAAACTCACGCTGGGGGTGTGTGTGTGTGTGTGTGTGCCCAAGATCCCGAGAGGAGAATGGAGGAGAAGGGATTGCGGCGTGACCATCTCCCCCGGGGGGTGATTTCTCGCTTTCTGTCTCGATGTCTCTCTCTGTCTGTCTGGCGAGCTCATGCGCCCTATAGCAAAAGCCTCTCCAAAAAAAAAAAAAAAAGAAAGAAATAGCAAGCCTCCAGGTCCAGGACTCCCACTGGCCATGGGAGTCCAGTGCTTTAACCACCAAGCCACCTGCTGGCCTCTGGACCAATAAACTTTAATGGTAGGTATAAAAGGGCCAGGAAAGGGCCAGGTGGTGAAGGCCGTTCGGTGGGTTGTTCGTAAAATCTCCTATTTTTTGCTGACCAGTACTGCTGAGTAGTCTCCACATGTATCTTCCTTGTCATGGAGATACTATTACAGGTAACGGTAGCAGGACAGCCATGTTTACAGCAGGTCGTACTTCACAGTAACGTTCCCAGCGCAAGTGAGCGGCCCTGAGTGCAGGGTGGTATGAATACGAGTGTAATTTATACTCGTCTAAAAGACATCAGAGATAATAACATCGAATGAATTAATTCAATGAGCACAAGAAGCATAAACAACGCATCGTTTCACTCCTCTCGCTCCGTGATTTTAATACTTTTTTGTATTATATTTTAGAATTTCTCATAAAGAGAAAACTTGGATCATCAAAAACATGTTTGATAAAACCAATTGTGTGACTTTTTTTTTAGAAAGGTCAGCCCTGGCCTGACCCCGTAGCAGTGTTGGAGCTCTGTTCAGAGCGGCAGATTCCACACAGCTGACTGTCAAATCCCAGTCCCTGTGGCTTGAAAAACATGCTGGGAGCATATTTGTGCATGCCCAAAATCCTGATGGGAAGGAGGAACGGAGGAAAAAGAGGAAAAAGGGTTGTGGCGGGACTGGGCTCCACTGGGGAGTGCTCATCTCTCTTCATTCTCTCTCTCTGGCATTGCCTTCTGGCTGTTTTCCTGTGTGGTTTTTTTATTTTTTAAAATTTTTATAGACAGTATATGTGCACACATGAGAGAGAGCGAATGAGAACGAGAGAGAGTGTGCATCCCTACAGGGTCTCGTAGGAGTGACTTGGAGTTAATTCCTTTCCCACCCCCACAGCTACACAGGATCCCAGGTGCCCGGTGTGTTTTCAGCTTGACCCGTGTGCCCTGATGGCTTCCAGCCTTGCAGGTATGTGTGTTACCACTGAGACACAGTGGCTCGGCTCTGGGGGACATTTTCTAGGTGGCCTGGCAGCTCAGAAATCTCTGTACCCTTGGCCCTGATATGATAGAACAGCTGCGTTGGGCTTTGTTTTTCTGACCACTCTCATTCGACCTCCACTGTCCCGGCCCGGGGGGACAGCCGAACAGGTTTCTTGAGTGAAGGAGTGAGAGCTGGGACAAGCGGCGTAGTGTTACAGCACGGAGACGACAGTGTCGTCCGTTTATTGTGGGCAGCACGGTACAGCACAGAGACGACGCAGTGTCACAGCTCTTAAGGGTCACGTCGTCTACTGTGAGCAGCACGGAGACGACACGGTGTCACAACTCTTCAGGGTCGTCTGGAGACGATGTAGTGTTACAACTCTTCAGGGTCTCCCAGGTCGTCTGGAGACGATGCAGTGTCAGCTCTTCAGGATCTTCAGGGTCGTCTGGAGACTGCGCGGTGTTTCAGCTCTTCAGTCGTCGTCGTCTGGCTACTGTGGGCCAGGCATCGTGGTTATATACACTCTGGTGGGTTGTAAACGGTGGGCCGTGATTGGTTGTAAACGGTGGGCCCTCATTGGTTGTAAACGGTGAGTTGTGATTGGTTGCTTTTGGACCAATCATGAGGTGCCGGATTTGCAAATTTGAGGGATTCTAGTGGCCAATCAGAGCAAGGTTTCGAAGGTCAGGTTTTTGGAAGGTAACCAATCATGGCAATTGTTTGCTCTCTCAGAAACCTCGGCAGACTCGCTGGTGCGCAGCCTCCCACACTCCTCCACCTAGCACGCCAGCCACCTCCTTTTCTCTTCCTGATGGGTTACTGGGAACCCTCAAAAGTTGTCTCTCCTGAGTACTTAATATTTTAAAGGAGAGAGCAGAGCAATGCTCCAACTAGAATCACCTAGAAACTACCCTGTATCAGGAGCTGGCACAAGTGTTACTCCATTTCATCTTTTTAAAGAATTATTTATCTAATTTATTATTATTTCTTGAATTTTGCTTAGGGCATATAAGCTCCCTGGAGAGATAGAGAGACAGAAAACAAGAACTCACCCCCCAGGGGAATGGCCATGCTGGAATCTCTTCTCCGTTCTCCTCCCGGGATCTTGGGTATACATGCACATGCACCCAGCATGAGTTTGAAGCCACTAGGTCCGGGACTTGAATCACAGTTGGCCATGACATACCGCTATGCCATCTGTTGGTCTTTATTATTATTGTTTTAATTTTCTCTAGGGCATGTGTGTTTACCAGACACACACACACACACACACACACACACACACATGAAAAAGCAAGCTGTCAGGTCTGGGTCTCGAACTGCAGTTGGCCATGTGAGAGTCCAGCACCTTAACCACCATGCTACCTGCTGGCCTCACCCCCATCTAATATTTATCACAGCCCTGCAAGGTTTTGTTTCCCATCTGACAAATAGGGAAGAGGAGGCTTGGGGCTTTGGGAAAGTGCAGGCGCTGGGTCAAGTTCACAGAGCTGGAGGCTCTCTGGTGGTCTTAAACGCACACCAGGTAGTCTCAATCCCCAGGCTTCCCTCGCCACTCCTGCCCTGGGGCCCCTGACCCCTGAGCCCACCCGGGGGCCAGGCCCCCTGCTCCTTGCCTGAGATGCCTGGGCTGTGGTGGGTGGCAGAGGACGGACTCGCTGGTCCAGGCTGCACTTCTGCGGCTTGAACAGGAAAGAGACAAAGGTCCCATTTTAGAGCTGCTGTCTGTTTCCATGTCTCTAGTTGCCGAACCACCAGGAGGAAAAGCATTTGAGGTATTTCCATGGGAAATGGTAGCCAACAAAAGCGCCGTTGGGTGGTATTCTAGTTAATTGCAGGAAGGCGGGCAGCCCTCCAGGATATTACCTTTCTTGGGCTGGAAAGTGTTTCTTTGAAAAACGTTTCGGTTCAGCCGAGGCCTCCTAAGTTTTCGCAGATTTGCTTGTTCGTAACTACGAAGAGAGTCACCAAGTCGGTCCTTCGGGGCCAGGAGGGGGGAAGGTGGAGGCAGCACCGGGCAGGAGGAAACCACTCTGATGACAACTCTTTGCTAAATGATGGCTGGAAAACACTGGATTATATTTCCCCAGCCGCTATAAATTCCTAAAGGGGGTCATTCCCCAGAGGCCTGCCTCCCCCAGACAGAAACAGAATCTGCGACCGTGAATGAAACGTCTCATGCCTCGGAGAAGGGGAGAGGGCAGGAAATGAAGAGAAGTGATCGCTCTTCTTAAACACTTTTTAAAAAATAATGAAAAGCAAAAGCATTTGCGAAGGCGCGTGAATCTGAGCGTGTTGCTTCTGACACATTGGTTCCGCATGCGCTTGGGCCTTCTCAGAATGTTTTCCATTCATGGCTGCCCTGGGCGGTGAGCAGGCCCTCCACCAGTCTCCACACCTGACACAGGAGGGCGCGGAAGGTGAAAGACTCACACAGTCCTCCGGTGACACAAGGAGCACGTGACAGGGAGCACTCCTCTGCGTCAAGGCCACGGCGTTGGGGTGGCCGCTGTCTAGCCATGGACACACAGAACACCCCAGTGGGAGCCAGTCTGGCAACTTGAGGCAGATCCCTGAGCAGAGCTCTGAGCTGGGTTGGAGTGGGAACAGTAGGAAGCCTGGAGGAGGAGAGGACAGCGCCGGGCTCCAGTCCCCTGCTTGGCTCAGTTCCCCGGAGCCCACTGAGTTCTAGGTTCTGTTCTTCAAATGCAACTTCATTTATTTCTTAGAGAGATTTTTGCTGTAGGGAGCGGGCACTCACCAGAGAGACAGAGAATAGTGAGAAATCACCTCCAAGGAGGGGATGGCCATGCTGCTACCCCTTTCTTCCATTCTCCTCTTGGGATTTTGAGCATGCATGCACACGCACCCAGTGTGAGTTTCAAGCCTCTGGGTCCAGGACTCAAATATTGGTTGACCATGTGGGAATTCAGCACCTTAACCACTATGCCACCTGTTAGCTCCCAAATGGAACGTTTTAACTATTATTGGCAATGGCAAAATTCCTATCTGCTAGTTATTACAAGCTCAAACACAGAAGCGTTGGAAGTCAAAGGGCCAAGTGTCATTCCCCTGTTCCTGGCAGTGCTAGCCCCCCCCCCACAAACACTTGTAACCATCTAACGTGGTGGGGTCTGCTTCGGGACGTTCTCAAATGTACGCGACCTGTGTGGACTCCGCCCTGGGCCCTCCTCTGCCCTCACTCTGCCCAGAAGCTGACCAATGGGCGCAGCATTGAGGGCTCAGTGCCTGCCAGGGATCAGACAGCCCGAGGTCGAGTCCCCTGCTGGCTCCCTCTGGGCTAGGTCAGCTGCGTCCATCTGTGGGGAGTCCGGACAGGCGGCCCCTCCACAGTCTTCCTCTTTGGGGTCCTTTAACCCCTCCCTTTCCCCTTCAGCCCTAGGGGTGGCTACTGGCTCTTGGGTTTGTCACCCTCCCGTGTTGAGCCCTTACACTCTATAGAAATCCTTTTGTTAAACTTTCCTCAAAGCACCCACCCTAGGATTTTTAGGGCATTGACTGAAAATGAGCACATGAAATAGTTACATATACAGATACAAGGTTCTCCTGTTTTCGAGGTCAGCGTAATGTGCCATAGGGTGTGGATTACACCAAAAAAAACTTATCAACCTTTAAGCTTATGTTCAGTTTTATATGTACACACACATATATATACACACATATACTAAACATATTTAATTGCCAGAGGGCATGAGGTCTCTCACGAGAGAGAGACAGAGAAGTAGAGAGCGAAAAAGCACTCTTGTTTCTTTTTTTTGGAGAGGTTTTTGCTATAGGGCACGTGCACTTGCCAGAAAGACAGAGAGAGAGAAAGCGAGAAATAGGAAAAGCACTCTTCAAAGTGGTATGGACACATCACAATTCCTTCTCTCCCATTTCTCCTTCCTGTTTGGATTTTGGACGTGCACACCATGTCTGGTGTTTTTTGTCCATTTTTTGTTTTTTAAATTTGCTAGTGGACGTGTGTGCTTGCTGGAGAGACAGAGAGAGGGAAAGTGAGAAAGCACCCCCCCATGGGGATGGCCACACTACAATCCTTTTTTTTCCCATTTCTTCTTCCAGGGTCTTCACATGGGCATGCATGCACATGTGTCCGGGGTGTTTTTCAAGCTGCCAGGTCCAGGACTCGAGTTGTGCAGCCAGCCATGTAGGATTCAGCTGCCTTAACTACCGTGCCACCAGCTGGCCTGCCCGGTGGTTATTAATCTCTAGTGCCAGGACTCCAACTGTGGTCAGCTCTGTGAGGGTCGACTTTCTTAATCACTAGGCTATGGGGCTGGCCTCAGTTTTTTTCTTTTTTAAAAAAATAATTTATTTTATTCGTGTTAGAGTGTGCATGTGTGTGTACGTATGTTTGTGAGAGCGAGAAACATCCTTCCCGAGATCCCCTTTCTCCTGGCCCTCCAGCTCTTCAGGATCCTGGGCACCCATGCACACGCTCTGCGTGTTTTCAAGACTAGCTGGGGATCCGAACCCACTGTTGGCCATGCGTCTTCCAGCAGTGTATCTACAGTTCACTTCGCTACCAACTGCACTACCAGGCTGGGCCCCGTTTTCCTTTTGCCATCAAGACATGCCCAAACACGCACACAGTGCTTCCGGGAGCCCTGGTGATCATGATGCCCCCAGAGATCCGGGCAAGGCACTTTCCTTCCCCACCCTCACCTCCTCCCTCGGCCAATTGGGAACGGACCTGTAGTCACGTGATCGACAGCCTGTGGCTCGCGAGGTCTCACTTGAGAACACTCAACACTCGTTGTGAGGCTGGGGAGTGAGCAGTGAGCGGCCCAATAGCCACGGGGCAGGGAGGAGGGGGCCTCTGGTGAAGCAGCATCCTCAGCTCAGCATGGCTTTGGGGGTACCCCATTCCTTACTGTCCCCAGCATGCTGATGAGCTGCCGGGTATGCACTTCTGGAGGGAGCCCTGAAGAGAGAACTCTGGCTAGCACCAGGATTGGAACAGACAGGGTGAAGATTGAGAAAGTGATGGCTCTTAGTCAGAATTTAGGTGTGTGAGTTCTCGGGCATTTGGAGAGCTCCGAAGAGGAAATAAATACATTGTGGAAAGAAAGAGTGCCTGCCTCTGCAAGGCCAGACCTGCTGCCTCTCAGCTCTGCCCTGACCCTCCTCAGCCTCTCTTTTGAAGCCTGTGCAGAGGTCACGCTACGGAAGACAGCCCCAAAGACCCAGACTCTGAGACTCAGAGCATCAGGGCCATGGGGTCGGGTGGCTAGCCAGGCCCGGGGGAGTCTCCCTGGGGCAGCAGACAATGGAGCTTCCCCTGGCATCAGGAGCCAGATGGCATCAGGCTGGTCAGCAGGTGTCGCTGTTGCCCCAGCAGACAGCCAGTCACGGGCCTGCGGAGTCGCTGTGCGCAGGACAAACTGCCTTTTTACGGCTTCACAGGCTCTCCCTTTAGGACAGGCACAGAAATCTGGTCTCCCCGTGGAAAGGAGGAGGGGAGCCCCTTTTCCTTCTGCCCCAAGAGGACCCGCTAAACTCAGCAGCCAGGGTATTCATTGGCTACAGGCTCTGTCTGGGGACAGGCCCTTAGGGTCTTCATAGACAGGTTGAAGGGGAATTGGCGAGTTTACAACGCAGGCACCTGGGCCAGGCGTGCCGAGGCCATCTCCCCTCCAGCCCTTTCTCCTTCCTCCAGAGGCTGTGCGGTGGTCAGGGATCCTGTTCCAGGCTTCCGCCTGTCTTTCACTTGTTCTTCCGAGTGTCGGGAGAAAAGGAAGCAGCTCACCTGGAAGGTCTTTAGGGGACCAGCTATCCTGGTTTGCCCAGCATAGAGGGGGCTCCTGGGAAGCAAGACTTTGGTGCTAAACCCCGAAAGTCCCCAGCAATCTGGGACAAGTGGGTCCTTTGAGTTGGGTACCACCTCCTTTTCAGGCCTTACCTCATGAAACCCACATTGATGGTCACATTACCATCCTCGTTATAAAGGGGAAAAGACCAAGAGTCGAAGGGGCTGAACAAGCTGCTAAAGTCCCAGACTGGGGGGGAGAGGAAGAGCTGACGCTACGTCCAGGCCACCCGACCTGTGCCTTTTCTGCAGCATCCCTCGGCCTCCTGGATGTCTCTGAGGTCAGCAGCTACGAAGTGGCTTGTGCAGGCAAAACTATGAGGTCCCAAGGGTAGGCAGCTGTGAGCGTGGACAAGGATCACATATGCTGTGGGGCCCACCTGAGCAGGGGCGGCCACCCAGGAGCCCCTTGAGGGCCGCAGCCTGTTGGAAACCAGGGAGACGGATTTGCCATACCTGGCAGTGCAGATATGCACAGGCTGGGCGAGGCTGGGCCACATCTAGCCTGCTGGCCCGGGAGACCATGACACCATGGACAGCTGGACAGCTGCTGGTATCTCCTCCGGGGCCCAAGTGTTTATCTCAGATATCTTTTAGGACAAGAACCAAGCCTGTGAGCCTGGGTGTGGGAGCCCAGGAAAGAGAGCATGCCTGGCAGACTGACCTGGGGCCGGAAGCAGCAGCCCCTGGTGGAAATTCACCAGCTTGCTACTCACAGCTCATCCTGCGTGGTATCAGGTCCCAACGGAGAAGCTGGACAATCTGCCAGTCTGAGCATGCACACCATGACAAAGGGACTCGCACAGTCCAGGATTCACATGGCGACATCAGTCCTGTCCAGGCTGGGCACTGGGCTCAGGGCTACTATTACAGAGACGCGTCCCAGCTCTCCCGTCCAGACCTGCAGGCAGGCCCCCTCAGCACGTCCCTGTGACCAGGACAAGTGACAGGCTTATCAAGAGGACTGATTGGGCCGGCAGGTGGCATGGTGGCTAAGGATGCTGGACTCCTATATGGCCAACCATGGTTTGATTCCCAGACCTGGCAGCTTGCTTTCTCACTACCCCTCTGCCGCCACACACACACACACACACACACACACACAGTCTCTCTCTGATCAAATTAAAAGAAATAAATAAAGTTAAATAAAATAAGTCTTTTTTTAAAAAAAAGATGTGGCTGCCAGGTGGCATGGTGATTAAGGGCACTGAACTCCCACATGGCTGACCATGGTTCAAGTTCTGGACCTGGCAGCTTGCTTTCTCACTCTCTCTCTCTCACTATCTCTCTTGTGTGTACTCTGCCCCTCTCTGGTCAAATCAAAATAAGTAAATAAAAGGTAAAAAAATAAATCAAATCTTAAAAAAAAAAGATGACTGGCCAAGGTAGAGACTGTGTATCCCCTGGACTGCACGGGTCTTCTGGGCAGGACTGCGGCTGCCTTCACAGGTGAGAAGGGAAACGTTCTCCTGGGTGGGTATGGCCTTCGGCATCGCACCCCTGTCGCCGACGCATTTGTGCGGTGCATAAACTACACAGCGGCTCACGGTGGTCCTCCGACAGAAGGCCGTCCATGCCAAGGATGAACCCTGTTGCAGGAGTGCCGCTGGAGGGTCTGAGACATGGGTAACGTTCTCACCCTTTGGCCTCCATTGCTCCACTCTGCCTAGGAAGCACTGGGGAAAGTTGTTCCGGGAGCAAGGAGGACGGGCCCCCTGGGTGAAGAAATAATGCAAATGTGCAGAGACACCACCTGGAGATGGGGCCATAGAGGGTGAGGTGGGCAGCGGCCAGAAGGGAAGGCTTGGCCTTCTGCAGGTTGTTCTGTGGTTGAGGCTCGGGCTGGTGCGAGCCAGGCTGGAGAGATGGGGCACAGAGGAGGACTAGAGGGGAGGTTCCACTTCTCCTTCACAGGCTCCCCAGGGGTCTCTCTTTATGTCATGCCACTGATGCTCCCAGAAACCTCCATTAGCAGTTCGGAGCTCTGTCTTCTTCCCATTACGCCCGCTCCCACTGAGGATCTTGAAAACAGAAGTTGGAGCCTTACTCTGAAGTAGAAATGCCAAGGCAGAAAAAGCAAGCTACAGGCCACACGTGTGCCTGCTGCGACCACCTGGGGGGAAGGTCAGTGGGGGCTTGAGGGAGCAAGCTCCCGTGTGTGTCTGTGTGTGGGGGCCCTGGGAGGACCTGCTGTCCCCTGCTACTGCTGTGTGGACCAGGGCGAACAGAGTCTCCACCCCCGACTGGGGCACTGGATGAGTCACAAGCCTCCCCTGGGTTCCTCCACCTACAAAGGGCACAGCAACTCCATCCCCACAGGGCCGGGGCCTGAGCTGCCCACAGGCACGATAGCCTATTCCTCCTCCATGGGTGGCAGTGTCTCAGGGACCAGCGTCTCCCTCTTGCCCACGTGTGAGAGTGTGGACCTGGTTTTGATTCGACATCACTAAACAACTGAGCTATTTCTTTCCCTCTGGTTTCTCCTTTTGGAAGGTTTGGGAGAGGCTGGAAAGGACCCCCTTCAGGGCTTCTGGGATGGATGGGATGGAAGTGTGCTGACAACGGCCTGTGGACCAGGCCGGCCGAGAACCTGGGGCCAAACCCCATGCTGGGCTGTTCTAACAAGAACTTGAACTGAACCGAACCGTGACCCCCAAATTGGAAAACACTGCCCTGATTCACTGAACCCGAAACTGAATCCAAATATTATTATTTTTTGACTGAACTCTGAATTAAACTAATGTTTTTTCTTAAATACCTACCAAGCCAGTTTGAGCTAGACACAAACATATGTGTTTTCTGAAACTATTGAACCTGAACTTCAAAATAATCTCCTATCCGAGGGTGAAGTGAGACTTTATTTACTCGAGGGTGTCCTATTCACAGCAAGCCAAGCAAGCCTCCTTTATGGCAGGAGTGGCCTCCCTCCGTTCCACTCGCTAACTTCGCGACTCAATTTTAAAACGCGGGGTATAATTTACATACAGCGGAATGCGCCGATCTTAAATGCATGGTTTGATCGATTCTGACAAATGTGTATACTCCAGGGACTCGCACCTTGGCCAAGAAGAATCCATTTACATGAGGCCAGAGAGTTCCCTCTGTCCCAGCCCAAGCCGACCTTACCCTTTCCCATCAGCCCCTGTTCTGATTTCGGTCACACTTGGCTTCTTATACGAAGTTTATGAACAAACTGTGCCTCTCCATCCCCCCAAAAAGGGAGAACAAATATGCTGATACTCATTTTATGAATAAAAGAACTGAGACCCCAAAACCTGAATAGCTTATCTGAACTCAGAGCTAAGGATGAGGGGCCTTCATACGTTCATGGGAAATGCATATGATGAAAGAACTATGCACAAATTACTTTTCTCTTTTTTAGAGAGATTTTTGCTACAGGGTGCATGCACTTGCCAGAGAGACAGAGAGGGAAAGTGAGAAATCACTCCCCTGGCGGGATGGCCACGTCACAATCCCTTTTCCTCCATTCTCCTCTTGGAATTTTGGGCATGCACACATGCGTGCCCGGCATGAGTTTCCGGCTGCTGGGTCTGGGACTTGAACTATGGTTGACCATGTGGGAGTCCGAGCTGGAGCCCTCTTGGTTTCTAACCCAGCTACCTTCCATCTCAAGCCATCTGCTGGGCTGGATATCAGCACGGGATTAACGCCTCCATAGCTTCGGAGGGGATCTGTTCCATCTCTGGCCTCCAGAGCGCTGTGGGACTGCCCACCCCGCAGGCAGGGTGGTTTCACCTATTTCAAAAGACCTCTCAGCAGAGGGCCTGGTGTGTCTCATTCCGGCTGAGAGACCCCGGCCGACAGGACGTTCTCCTCGGACCTCTGCGCATCGCTCTGGCGGCAGCCTGCACCAGGGCGCCTGTCCCCTGTCTCCAGCTTGCCTGTGTGTGGCTGTCTGTCGGTGTCTCTGGCTGCCTGTGTGTAGACAAACTGTATCTGACCCCCGAGAAGCAGTGTCTGTCTCCTTGAGCAGCCGAGCAAGAGAACATTGACCAGGTTCCCAGGCTGGGTTTCCTGGAGAAACATTTTCCAGAGCCTATAACAATGTTGTATTTGATTTGATTCCCCCCTCCCCACCCCTTTGCAGGCGATTGTGTGGTTTGGGGTGTTTTGCTCCTAGTTATAATCCAATAAAGAGCAGCTGCTGAGATTTTTCCAAGAGTGCCGCTTTCAACCGCCCTCGTTGAAAACGCTCTAATTTATTTCAGTTGCTTGTGGGAAAACCAGCCTTAGCTCAAAACAAAGGCGTCCTGTGCTGATGTAATTGCCCCATGCCTTTCTCCTCAGGGCTGCAGGCTTGCCCATGCTCACTGAGGCGGCCCAGGAAGCAGCCTCCCTCCCCGATGGCTGACACCATCCAGAGGAGCTTTGCTGTCCTCCACACCTCTCAGAGGATGCGGGAGTCCCAAGGCCCAGGGGGCCGCGCTGTTCTTGGCTCACAGGGGTCCATTCATCAGTCAGTCACGTCTTGCTGTGATCTTGTCTCATCCTTCGTCTTTCTGTCTGATACGTGGTTGAATCCTGCCCACTGAGGGGGTAGCACTTGAGGGACAGAGTGAGAGAGAGGGCATTCTGGTTAAACAGAGCTTCAGGGGGCCCGGCTTGGTGGAATCTGGAGTAAGGAATTCTGGGCACTTTGGGGTTGGGGAGTGGGTAGAGACTCCAGGGAAGGAGTTGGGGAGACTTTGGGGGTCCACTTGGTCTTGGACATTCAAGTTTGCCTCTTCTGTCTTCTGTTCTGCCAGGGCACCATGAGAGCCTGACGACGTGGTTAAAGGCTGCCCCGCCATTGACTAGGTGTGACTGTGCCCCAAATGCCTTCCTTTCGGGGTAGCACAAGGGCCTCCCGGACTTGACATTCCAAAATGGCGGCCTCGTGGCAGAGCTATGTGTTAAATGTTTTTGTTACTTTGTCAACGAATAGATACAACTCTGATTGAATTACACCTGGGGAGCCACCTGTTCCGTGGTGACTGTGATTCCAAATGAGGGTGTGCTGTGGGGGCTGGCTGTCTCCAAGGCCCTGTTTTCCATTTCATTTGCAAAGCGATTTCCATAGAGCCACAGAGCTCTCTTTCTTTCCAAGTCAGAGGAAGTCACGTGTTAGTACATTTGCCTGCCGGGTGCTGGTCCTTGCCCACGGGCTTCCCTCTTCCCCACCACTCCTTCCCTTAGAACCCCGTGGAGGGGGACAGAGTCCTGCACAGGCACAGGGAAGACTTCTTGCAGTCTTTGGTTCTCAGCAATTCTTTTCTTTTCTTTTCTTTTCTTTTCTTT
>NW_006159732.1:692149-704951 GCF_000334495.1 Tupaia belangeri chinensis
CCTTTCCCTTCCCTTCCCTTCCCTTCCCTTCCCTTCCCTTCCCTTCCCTTCCCTTCCCTTCTCTTTTCTCTTCTCTTCTTTTCTTTTTTTCTCTTCTCTTCTTTCTCTTTTTTCTTTTCTTTTCTTTTTTTTTTTTTTGCCATAGGGCACATGTGCTTGCTGGAGAGAGACAGAGAGACAGTAAGAAGGAAAGCGAGAAATCACTCCTAGGGGAGATGGCTATGTCACAACCCCTTCTCCTCTACTCTCCTCCTGGGATTTTGGGCGTGCACACACTTGGCATCTGGCGTCATTTCAAACCACCAGGTCTGGGACTCAAACCATGGTGAGCTATGTGGGAGTCCAGTAGTTTACCACCTTACCCACTACTCCACCTGCTGGCCCTTCAGTTTTTTTTTTTTTTTTTTTTTTGGCATGGAGTAGACACAAAAGAATCCCAAATACTTTGGAAGTACAGATGTTCTTCAGAGAATCTGGCTTATTCCCTCTGAGGACATGCAAGCATCTTTACTTTAAAGTTTATTTATTGCTTCAGAGAGATAAAAGGTGAGAGAGAAAGAGAGAGAGAGGCACCCTTAACAGAACCTTCACGCTGTAATGGACCCCCAGGCTCAGGCAGCCCGGCTTTACACGCACATGTGCACACCTGGCAGGCTCCGGTCTTGGGACTCGAACACAGAACCTTTCCCACATACGTCCTGCTGCACCATCCCTGACCCAAACATCTATTTTTATTTCAAAAAATCTTTAGTATATGTGCTCATTTAGAAAAGTAAGAAAATATTAATCATTATGGCCCATCCCCGGAGACAGTCTCATTGGCCATTTTGCAACGCTCCTCCATGACTGTTCGTACATTTGTGTCCGGATCGGCCTTACACACCCAGTTGGCTGTCCTTTTCCCTTGAACGTCATGAGTATTTTCCCACGACAGTCCGCATTTTTGGAAAGCCGGGTTTGAACAGGCTGCACATCAGGGACTCTTCATCTGCACGTCTGGTGATTGCTCGAGACGTGTCCTGGGTGTGTGAGAAAGCTCTAGAGCAGATTTTCGAATTCTTAGCTGAGCTCGTTTCTTTGCGCTGGATTCTGCTGCCTCTTGCCGATGTGGAGCATTGGCTCATTTTCTTCACTTTAAAGTCACCAAAGCAGTGCACATTCAAGGGGGTTCAGTCCAACACGAAGGTGTACGAAACAAAAACACGTAGTTCTCGCTTTCTCCACTGAGGCTTTCAGTTTGGAGCGTATCCTTGAGCACCTTTCTCTCAGTCTCATTTTAATTTTTAATTAAAAAAATTATTCATTTCTTTTTTTCTTTTTTGTTTTTGGAGAGGTTTTTTGCTATAGGGTGCGTGCGCTCACCAGAAAGACAGACAGAGAGAGAGAGAGAGAGAGAGAGAGAGCAAGAAATCACCCCCCAAGGGAGATGGCCATGCCACAATCCCTTCTCCTCCAGTCTCCTCTTGAGATCTTGGGCATGCACGCACATGCGCCCGGCGTGAATTTAAGCCACTGGGTCTGGGACTTGAACCACAGTCAACTACATGGGAGTCCAGTGCAGAGCCATTATGCCAACTGCAGGTCCCTAGTTATTTTTTTCTATGTGTGTATGAGAGAGAGAGAGAGACAGAGAGGTAGCACCCCCAATTTGATCCTAATGTTGTGATCCACCCTTAGCCCCAGCTAGTCCAGGGCACTCAGGGAAGCTTCTGGACTTAATCTGGAGCTTCCCATAAGAGTCAGACTCACAGAGCTTCATGTTCCACTGCTGTGCCCCATCCAGCCCCTTATTTTTAATCAACTTCTCAGGCGCTGCATGGGAAGATTGGGAACTGTTGGTGTGAAGGAAAAGAACAGTCTTGGGACTGTCCTACCAGCTCTGGGAACATGAGTGCTATATAACAAATCCTGGACTTCACTTTCCTTTTTACAGTGGGAGATAATGGTATCTCACTGACGGTTGGTAAGATTGTTTTGAGGTTAGAGTAACCAGCTGTAGCAAAAACAAACAGCAACAAAGCCATGTAAAATTTAAATTTTTATCAGATAAATAACGAATGCTATTTTATTTTATTTTAATTAATTTGTTTATTTATTTTGAGAGATTTTTGCTATAGGGCGTGCACACTTGCCAGAGAGATAGAGACAGAGAGACAGAAAGCAAGAAACTACCCCCTCATTCCCCCAAGGGGGAATGGCCACGCTACAACCCCTCCTCCTCCATTCTCCCGGGGTTTTGGGCATGCACGCACACGCGCATGGCTTGAGTTTCAAGCCTCTGGGTCCAGGACTTGAACGGTAGTCGTCCATGTAACTGTGTAAGGGAGTCCAGCTATGTAACATTATACCATCTGCTGGCCCCACAAATGCTTTTACTTGAACGGTAGTCGTCCATGTAACTGTGTAAGGGAGTCCAGCTATGTAACCATTATTCCATCTGCTGGCCCCACGAATGCTTTTTTAGTGTATGTCCTGTGCTGTATTTCATCTGCATTTTATTTTGAAATTTGTTGGAGTGACTTTGAAATGGGCCCTGACAGGACAGGGGCTCCCTAGGCCCCCAGCTGGCCCTTCCTTTTGGATAGAGGGCTCCTTTCTTTAGGAGGGAGCAGGGTTCATTCACCCTCAGACTTGAGACAGCCCCTCAAACATGAACAACTGAAGGAAGGAGGAGTCCCTGGAGCAGTGGAATAAGGAGGGTGCACTGCTGTTTATCGAACACCTACTGTGTGTCAGCCTGTTAGTAAACACCCTAGTCTCCGTGAGTGCCTTCCAGTTGTTGGTGCACCCCTGTCCCTGACTTCTTGCCCCCCTGTTGTCAGTCTCCCATTCCTATACTCAAGCCCCGTTCCTAATTCCTGCCTTATCTGATGGCATATTTGGGGATGCTTCTTGGACTCGAGCCCTTGGCTTTCCATATGTGACACAGAGGTCCTGGACCAAGGGTTAAGTTTCTCCAAAGACCCTGCCCTTCCTGGTGACTCACCCATCCAGCCTTCTACTGGTTCCACTGCCTCCCCCAGCTCAACCTCAGGCTCAGTCTTTCACGTGGGCACAAGGAGGTAGCAATGGCGGTGTGATGTGGGGAGCCCCAGGACTGCTACCCTTGCCTCCCTGCTTCAAAATTTTTTTTATTCATGGGACCAGCAGTTAGCATAATGGCTATGTCGCTGGACTCCCATGTAGTCGACCATGGTTCGAGTCCTGGACCCAGTGGCTTAAACTCACGCCGGGCGCGTGTGCGTGCGTGCCCAAGATCCCGAGAGGAGAATGGAAAAGAAGGGATTGTGGCGTGGCCATCCCCCATGGGGGGTGATTTCTCGCTTTCTGTCTCTCTGTCTGTCTGGCGAGCGCACGCGCCCTATAGCAAAAATCTCTTGGGACTGTCCTACCAGCTTTGGGAACATGAGTGCTATATAACAAATCCTGGACTTCACTTTCCTTTTTACAGTGGGAGATAATGGTATCTCACTGACGGTTGGTAAGATTGTTTTGAGGTTAGAGTAACCAGCTGTAGCAAAAACAAACAGCAACAAAGCCATGTAAAATTTAAATTTTTATCAGATAAATAACGAATGCTATTTTATTTTATTTTAATTAATTTGTTTATTTATTTTGAGAGATTTTTGCTATAGGGCGTGCACACTTGCCAGAGAGATAGAGACAGAGAGACAGAAAGCAAGAAACTACCCCCTCATTCCCCCAAGGGGGAATGGCCACGCTACACCCCCTCCTCCTCCATTCTCCCGGGGTTTTGGGCATGCACGCACACGCGCATGGCTTGAGTTTCAAGCCTCTGGGTCCAGGACTTGAACGGTAGTCGTCCATGTAACTGTGTAAGGGAGTCCAGCTATGTAACATTATACCATCTGCTGGCCCCACAAATGCTTTTTTAGTGTATGTCCTGTGCTGTATTTCATCTGCATTTTATTTTGAAATTTGTTGGAGTGACTTTGAAATGGGCCCTGACAGGACAGGGGCTCCCTAGGCCCCCAGCTGGCCCTTCCTTTTGGATAGAGGGCTCCTTTCTTTAGGAGGGAGCAGGGTTCATTCACCCTCAGACTTGAGACAGCCCCTCAAACATGAACAACTGAAGGAAGGAGGAGTCCCTGGAGCAGTGGAATAAGGAGGGTGCACTGCTGTTTATCGAACACCTACTGTGTGTCAGCCTGTTAGTAAACACCCTAGTCTCCGTGAGTGCCTTCCAGTTGTTGGTGCACCCCTGTCCCTGACTTCTTGCCCCCCTGTTGTCAGTCTCCCATTCCTATACTCAAGCCCCGTTCCTAATTCCTGCCTTATCTGATGGCATATTTGGGGATGCTTCTTGGACTCGAGCCCTTGGCTTTCCATATGTGACACAGAGGTCCTGGACCAAGGGTTAAGTTTCTCCAAAGACCCTGCCCTTCCTGGTGACTCACCCATCCAGCCTTCTACTGGTTCCACTGCCTCCCCCAGCTCAACCTCAGGCTCCGTCTTTCACGTGGGCACAAGGAGGTAGCAATGGCGGTGTGATGTGGGGAGCCCCAGGACTGCTACCCTTGCCTCCCTGCTTCAACATTTTTTTTATTCATGGGACCAGCAGTTAGCATAATGGCTATGTCGCTGGACTCCCATGTAGTCGACCATGGTTCGAGTCCTGGACCCAGTGGCTTAAACTCACGCCGGGCGCGTGTGCGTGCGTGCCCAAGATCCCGAGAGGAGAATGGAAAAGAAGGGATTGTGGCGTGGCCATCCCCCATGGGGGGTGATTTCTCGCTTTCTGTCTCTCTGTCTGTCTGGCGAGCGCACGCGCCCTATAGCAAAAATCTCTCCAAAAAAAGAAAAAATAAGTTATTCATGATAGAGAACATGTGTGCAAGAGAGAGAGAGAGAGAGGCACCTTAACAGGGTGTGGTCATGCCACGATCCCCTTCCTCCAGCCCTCCAGCTTGTTAGGATCTTAGATGTGTGTGTATTTGGTGTGTCTCAGGTCACCTGGGTCAGGGATCCAAATCTGTGGTCAGCCATGTGTCCTCCAGCACTGCAGTCCAGTGCGTTACTGACTATGCCCCCTGGACTGGCCCTGCACCGATAGCACAGAGCTTTCTTCCCCGGCATTACCAGGCAGAGGCAGATGGTTCTTCCAGAGCTTCCCCCTCTCTTAGGGCTACTCATGGGCAGCCTGGGCATGGTGCTCTCTGTCAGTGCCCACGACACTTTGGCAGCTCTGCCATCCTCTACCCTTGCTGCAGCCAGCTAAGTCTGGCTGCTTCCTCTTGTGGCCCATGAAATGAGAGGCAGAGGCTGGAGAAGCAGGGAGTTTATTTCTGCAGCAGCTCACAGGGAGACAGTCAGCAAGTAGCCTCAAACTGCCCTGAAAAACACAGCATGTTCTTGGTATTCACAGGTACAAGATCCAAGCCCAGGCAAATCATTCCTCATCGTGATCAATCGGAGTCCATCCCCTTCCCCTGATAATGATCCCGATTCCTTCAACACCCATTCCTGGATTCTCCTCTGACCATTCCTCAAGGAGATGGCCCTCTGACTCAGCGCTGGGTCAGATTGGTCTGCTAGAGGTCTTTCTTAATTTCAAATGGCTGCAGTCCTGCCGGCCTGCGTGACCCTCACAGGCCCTCCACCAACTGCTGTGTGCGCTGTGGAGTCAGGACTCTACTGAACCCCAGGAGAAACAGAGAGATTCTGCTCAAAGTGACAGAGCACAGTGTCGTTTTGTATAACCTGGCTGCTGGGTTAACCTCTATTCCATTGTAGGCAAGAGATTTTCTTTCCGTTGACAAAGAAGGTGCAGGGGAACGCTCATACTCGGAAGCACTCTACCCTCTGGGAGTGACTTTGCTCAAGCGGCAAGAAAAAGACCCTTCGTTCTGGGCTGAGTTGGAGAACCTTCCAGATCTCCAGGTGGTCCCCTGACCTGGGTGTCTTAGTCCCGGGGAGGTTAGTAACACCAAAGAGCGAGGCATGACATTGTGGATGCGTGATTTCTCCTGGACAAGCTCACCAGTGTTACTGCGTCCACCTTATAGGTAACGCTGGTAACCATATCTCAAATGTATACAGCATGCTTCTTTTTAAAATTAAAAAAAAAAACAACCAACTTTTGCTGTAGAGTATGTGCCTTGGTCAGAGATAGACAGACAGTGAGCAGGATGGAATATGAGGAATCCCCCCCGCCCAGGGAGGATGACTTCGCTGCAATCCCTTCTCCTCCATTCTCCTCTGGGGATTTTGGGCACACATGCACATGCGCCTGGTGTGATTCTCAAGTCACAGAGTCTGGGACTCAGACCGTGCTATTGGCCATGTGGGATCCAGCACCTTAACCTCCACACCGCCTGCTGGCCCAGCATGTTGATTTTTGTTTCTGATGAATTTTAATAAGCTATTGCAACAATACTGAGAAAGCAAGAGCCTGTTTTCTGCTCCCAATTCACTGGCTTTAAAACTTTCTGTGGGGCCGACTACCAGGCCTGCCCTCAGGGGCTCAGCAGTCAGTGCTCCTTCATCCCCTGCCTGCCAGCAAGCCCGCTGCACCTCCCAGCCACGGCACCCTCATTCCTTCATCATCCACTCAGCAAACACCTACTGGTTTCCTACCATGTACCAAGAAGAGCCTTTGGTGCTTTGGGGAATTCAAAGGTGAGTCAGGGTCCTCGGCCTCAAGAGCACAAGACAGGTCAAGACACACAGAGCCGAGAAGGCTCCTCTAACTCCCCTAACCCCACGTTGCACGTGCACGCTTGCTTTCCTTCACTTGGGAATCACTCGGGACCTTGGGAGATGGCCATTGGGCCTCCGGAGGCCACGGCTGCACTAGGGCTCACCTACTGTCTCCTGGGAGGGCAGATGCTGAGGGGACTAAATGGCTCTGGGACCTGAGGCGAGGAGGGACAAGGGGACTGTAGAGGTTGACACTAAAACTCACGTGGAGGGCTCAACATGGTGAGGAGGGAAGGCCCCAGTCCAGGTAATTCAGGATCTGAGGAACGTGGGGCTAGCAAGGATGGGCTTCTTAGGCATCTGCTAGTCCCTCCCTGGGCAAGGAAAGGAGCCTGGGGCTCAGACTGGGGTGTACATTTGGCCAAAGCTGTACTGCAAGTGGGGGCAGAGCGAGGTCAGAGTCTCCTCCTTGAGGGCCATTCCCCTGCCCTGCTCAGAGACTGGATAGAGGACTCCCCAGTGGGGAAACTCGAGGGTCCCTGCCTGCTCTGTCCACCTCTCCCTGTGGCCTCCACTGTACCTCTTCCTTTCAAAATTAAAGTTGCAATTGCTTGAAGTTGTGACTTTGGGTAAACAATCCATTTTCTTCTTTAAATTGTTTTTAAAGAATTATTTATTAATTTTATTTGTTATTATTTTTGAATTTGACCAGAGAGAGACAGAGAAAGAGAGAAAGGGAAAGTGAGAAAGCAAGCCACCAGGTCCAGACTTGAACTGTGGTTGGCCATGTGGGAGTCCAGTGCCTTAACCACCATGCCACTGGCCAGCCTCTTTAAAAATTTCAAAAAAATAATTATTCAATTTTATTTGTTATTATTTTTGAATTTGACCAGAGAGAGACAGAGAAAGAGAGAAAGGGAAAGTGAGAAAGCAAGCCACCAGGTCCAGACTTGAACTGTGGTTGGCCATGTGGGAGTCTAGCGCCTCAACCCTGATGCCACCTGCTGGTCCCTGGGTAAACAATCTTGAGTGAGTCCGTTGAAAGGTTAATGCCTCTAAGCTGGTGTGTCTCCAGTACAGTCACCAATGTTATTTGAAGACCTCCGAGTGCTCCATTAAGGTTTAGGTGGGTGTCTGGGCAATTGGGGTGAAGATTCTGGACGGATGGAAATAGTGTGTGTGAGGTGTTGGCAGTGGGCGGTGCCTTTCCAAAAGATGTAGAGGCCCTGGGGGAGGGTAGTGCTCCCGGCCTTTGTGTCCAGCTCTACCTGTGGGGATAATTGGCAGCTTTGGTGGGATCCATTTGGAGGTGGGCGTTTGTCTGTGCTGATGCCCCACTTCTCCAGTCTTCAGTCGAAGACAGGGGTGGTGCTAGAAGGGTCCCCCACTGTGCTTCTGGGCCCCCGACTTTGTGAGCTATGAGGCAGGGTACAGGGTCGTGGACTAACTCAGTCAGTTCTTTTTTGCAGGGGAGGCCCAGTGTCCTTTTCAGGCCCCACTCACTATTTAGTGAAAAATCACAGTTTTTTGTTTTGTTTTGTTTTGTTTTTAAGAGAGATTTTTTTGCTGCAGGGCATGTGCGCTCACCAAAGACAGAGAGAGACAGAAAGCAAGAAGTCACCCCCCGGGGGGATGTCCACAGCACAATCCCTTCTCTTCCATTCTCCTCTCAGAATTTTGGGCATGCACGCACACGCACCAGGTGTGAGTTTCAAGTCAGCGGGTCCAGGACTTAAATCACAGTCAACTAAGTGGGAGTCCAGTGACATAGCCGTTACGCTGGTTGCTGGTCCCTGTTTAATGAAAATCAAAACCCAGCAGAACACCAGGCTTACCCCTTGCCTCTGTGCCTGAGCACCTAGAGATCTGGAGTTGCTGAAGTTCCCCGAAACATACACCTAGTAAAGAATCTCAGCTTCTCCTTCCCGCTCAGCCATTGGTCAACAGCCCCTGGTCGAGTACCTGCTGCGTTCCCTGAACACTGCTCAGGCCTTCACATATTGCCCCTGACTTAACTCTCCCTACTTCACAGACAAGGAAGATGAGAGCGAGAGAGGCCGAGGAGACGCCCGAGTTCACACAGCTGTAAGAGGCCAACCCCAAAGCACACGCTCTCCCACTGTGATGTAATTTGTGGGGTTTGGGTTAGAAGTTGGAAGAACGTTCCTGCTGCTGTGCCTCGTTCCGGGCTGCCCTTAGCTGCCTGTTGTTTGGTGTGTAAAGATTCCATGGGAGAGGAGGGAGAGACCAGCAGATGGTGTAATGGTTATGTGGTGGACTCCCACATGGCCGATCGCAGTTTGAGACCCAGTGGCTTACAACTAACACCAGACATGTGTGTGTGTGCGATACCAAGAGGAGAATTGAGGAGAAGGGACTGTGGCATGGCCATCTCCCCTGGGGAGCAATTTCTTGCTTTCTGTTTCTCTGGTAAGCACACGTGTCCTATAACAACAACAACAACAACAACAAATGGAGGATTCTATAACCTGGCTGCCCCATAGTCTAGTGGTTAAGGGAAACTGGATCTCACACGACAACCTGGGGTTTGAGTCCTGGGCCTAGTGGCCTGAAAAACATGCCAGACACGTGTGTGTGCATGCTCCAGATCCCAGCTGGATGGAGAAATGGAGGAGAAGTGATTGTGGTATGACCACGCCCCATTGGGGGGTACTTTCTCCCTCTCCCTGTTTTTGTCTCTCTCTGGCAAATGTATCTGCTGGCAATTAAAAAAAAATTTTTTTGGTTGTTGTTGTTTCTAAAAAAATTAGAAAAAAAAGATTCCATAACCTGTCAGTCATCCTGCTTGTGCTTAGTTGGGGGATGGAGTGTGTAGACCTCAGCCCCGCCTGAATGTCCTCAGCCCCATGAGGTGACGCCGCCTCCCTTTCATCTGGTCTGTATCAGCCTTGGCAGGGGACTTACTATTTATTTATTTATTTATGTGTATATTTATTTATTTTAAAAGATTTTCGCCATATGGCATGCATGCTTGCCAGAGACAGAGAGGCAAAGTAAGAACCCCCTCCCCTCTTCCCAGAGAGCATGGCCATGCCATAATCCCTTCTCTTCCACTCTCCTCTCAGGATTTTGGGCATGCATCTATATGCACCTGGTGTGTTTTTCAAGCCACCACTGAGTCTGGGACTTGAACCATGGAGCAGACCATGTGGGATCCAGTGCCTTAAACACCATACCATCTGCTGGCCAAATGGGGCCCATTTTAAAATTTCTTGTGTTTATATTTGAATAAAGGTCACCCCTCTTCTCCTCCTTTCCTCTCCATCTCTGGACTAGCTACTATCCCACCCCAGAAGAGGAAGGGCAGAGGCCCCTCCCCAAGTCATCAGAGCAGGGGCTGCTTAATGGTGGTGAGTGGGGGGCATGCTAGGGGCTGGAGCTGCCGTCTGATTGAATGTTAGTCATGCTGCATGGTCTATTCTCTAATGAGAAAATGATTCCAAATTGCCTCAAGGGATGGTTGTGATTAAACTATTTGCCTTGACTTCCTCTGCTAAATTGAACGTGTGTGCTGGAGGAGGCATGTGTGCACATATACACACACACAGCCAGTCACTCCCACCAGACCTGCTCGCCTGAGGCCGGGAGGGTCTACATGGCCTCAGAATTCAGAGGGTTTAGCTCCCAACCTGCTTCCAACACACCTTTTCCTACTGCAATTCAAAGCCAGTTAGGCCCTGAGAAGGGAGAGGGAGTGGGAGAGGCAGAGGGAGTGGGGTCATATCAGGGCCTGTCCGCCAAGTCTCTGTCACCATTCCTGCAAGGTCCTCATTCCAATGGCGCTCACATTCTGACGGGAGCCCAGCTGCTGTGGATGAGCTTCTCTGGGAATCAGATGTCCATCTCTCGAAGACAAGCTTTTTTTTTCCCCAAGAGTAGTTCTTTTCAGATCCCTCTTTATTTTCTCTGCTGTGAAAGTTCAATTTTATTTGAAACTTCTATGCATAACATGGGCCAAGCTATTAATATGCAGCTCTGTTTGCTGTTACAGGTTTTTGAAGCTTATTTCAAAATAGAACCAAAGCATACTGTTAAACAAGTATTCTTAGGAAACAGAAAGTTTTTATGCAAAATTTATAACACAAAAAAGGAGCCAAAGAGTGCATGGTCTTTATTATTGGGCCATTAACATATTAACCCCCTCCCCTGTTCAATTGTCTCCTTTCTATTATTTATTATTAATTTTATTGCCTCTTCTTTAAAGGCTAGTCCCTTCAAGGTCTAGTGCAAATGATCCTTTTTCTGGGGTCTTTCTCTGATCATCACTTCAGTCACAATTAAGCCCTCCCAATCCTGGACTCTTACTACTTTGTCTGGTTGATAGAATTCAACATTAGATAGAACTCAATAAACATCGAGTACCACATCAGTCAGCATTTCCTAGGTACTGCTGTGTGACAAACAACCCAATAACTCAGAGGTTTACAGTAATAACCTTCTATGCAGCTGCACATGGCCCTGACATTGCTTGTTCATTTTTGCATCCAGGTTGAAGTAGCAGTTGAGAAATGACATTCATAAGACAGAAGGAAAAAGAGAGCAATTGTGGAAACTTGTGTGGCTTTAGAAACCCTGCTCAGATGTGACGCTCATCACTTCCATTTACATCTATTGGTCAAGGAGGTCACATGGCCAAGCCTGATGTCAATGGGATGGAGGAGAATAATGCTATTACTGGGAGGCTCTATCACAAGCCTCTCCATTTGAAATTATGATGTGTTCTGAGAAAACAAGGACAAATTCAGCACCTTGGACTCATTATTTGGGGCCATTTGGTGCCTGTTCTTAGCACTCTACCTAATCTTCTCCCCACAATCATTAGGGTCTTCTCAATGACCACTATCACATCTAATAATTGTTTCCCTTTTTTAAAAAAAATAAATTTTAAATTTTAATTTTAAAAAAAATTAAAAATGTTTAATTTTTAATTTAAAAAAAAAGAGGGAAAGGGAACCAGCAGTTCGTGTAATGGCTATGTCGCTGGACTCCCATGTAGTCAACTGCAGTTTGCATCCCGGACCCGGTGGCTTAAAACTCACGCTGAGCGCATGTGCGTGCGTGCCCAAGATCCCGAGAGGAGAATGGAGGAGAAGGGATTGTGGCGTGACCATCCCCCCTGGGGGTGATTTTTCGCTTTCTGTCTCTATGTCTCTGTCTGGCGAGCGCACGCGCCCTATAGCAAAAACCTCCCCCCCCCAAAAAAAAAGAGAGGGATAGAGAGAAAGTCTTATTGCACCACAGTGTGCCACCCCCTCAAGCCTTCTAGCCAGTAAGGATAATTTCTGTACCTGGCATGACTTCAGCAATGTAGGGTAGCCCCTTACCATTTGTATCTTTTTCTTCTTCTTTTTTATACGAAGTTTATTTATTTTATTCATGATAGAGAGCACATGCACATGAGAGAGAGGAAGAGAGAGAGAAGGAGGTGACCTTGATAAGATCTGGTCATGCCCAGATCATTTCAGGTTGACTGAACCAGGGGCACAAATCCATGGTTAACCAAGTGGCTTCCAGCACAGCAGTCCAGTACACTATGGACGATGCCACCTAAGCTAGGCCTCTTTTTTCTTTTTAAAGGCAAGTTGCATGTTACTTGTTATCTTGTCTATATGTGATTCTGTGAACTACTCTTTTCTCAGCCCCTAGGACTTATGAGGGGTGCTCTTTAAAAAGTTCATGGAAAATGTGTATTATGAGAAAACTATGTATGGATTTCAAAAATTTTAGAACCAAGATAAACTTGTATGTAATTTCATTTTCCACAAACAAATTTATTATTATTATTTTGCATTCTTTTTTATTTAAATTTATTTATTTACATTCATTTACTATACATCATTATAGCATAAAAAATGAGATTTTCCACCTAGAATGCACTGTATATTGGCTCAGTCAAACACATCATCATATGTATTATTATCAATAATAATTTTCCATTTCTTGTTTCCTGTATAATTTGCTTTTTTTTCCATCCTTGATTCCCTATCTCTCACCCTCTGCCATCTCCCACTCTCCTCCCACACTATTTCTAGTATCCATGGTTGCTTTCTATGCCTTCCCCCCCCCCATATTCTATTGATTCACTGAACATCTTCATTAATCTAAATATTTTCCATAGCTA
>NW_006159732.1:706306-729493 GCF_000334495.1 Tupaia belangeri chinensis
TTAGTATCTTGTCTTTGTCTGTGATTTTGGTCAATCTGGCTATAATGTGTCTTGGAGAAGATCTTCTTAGGTTGATTCTATTTGGGGTCCTTTGTATTTCTTGGGACTGGATATTTGAATGCCTCTCTAGGTTTGAAAAGTTTTCTTGCAGGATTTCATGGATTTCATAGATTATCAATGCCCTTATGCATCTCTTCACCTTTTGGGATGCCTATTAGCTGGATGTTTGATGGCATCTAGTATTTTTCATATATTATTCTCATTTTTGGGGGCAATTTTCTCAGTCTTTGTGGTGGATTTTTCTGGGATAGCAATTTTCTCTTTTATGTCTGAGATTCTATTTTCTGTGTGATCTAGTCTGCTTTTAATACTTTCAAGGGAGATTTTGACTTCTTGTATTATAGCCTTCATCTCTAACAGGTCCATTTGATTCTTTTTTAAAGTGCGTAATTCCTCTTTTAGATCTTGCAAGAATTTCCTCATCTCCTGGAACTTGTCATCTCCTTTCTCCTTTCTCTTCTGTTCATTGTCTCTCTTCTCTTCCATCTCTGTTAGCCTCACCATTATGAATATTCTAAATTCTTTATCAGATGTTTCAATGATTTCCATTGAACTGTCTGTGGATGAAGAGGAGCTATTCTTTTCCCTTGGAGGAGAGGTATTTTCTTGTTTTCCCATGTTTCCTGTGGTCCTGCAGTGATTTCTAGTCATCTGATGGATGGTGTGATTCTTCCCAAACTTGAAGTTCAATCTGAGCATTCAGCAGCGTGCAGAAAGAGGTGATCTGGAATCTCTTTGCCATTCTGTTTTGATCTCTTTGTGCAGCAGATTCAGTAGATATTGAGGGATATGTTAACCCTAATAGTATTTGGATGTTGGGCTATAGTTTCCTCAGAAACTGTCTAGAAACACAGTGAATGGAGATTGAAGAGCACAGAGATGAGATTAAAAAAAAAAAAAGAAAGAAAGAAAAGGAAACAGAAAAAAACAGCAACCAAAAAACAGAGGAAAAAAGGAGGGGAAAAAACAACTAAAAAATTATTTTTGGGGGGGACCAGTAGTTAGTGTAATGGCTATGTCGCTGGATTCCCATGTAGTCGACCGCGGTTCGCATCCTGGACCTGGTGGCTTAAAACTCACGCCGGGCGTGTGTGCATGCGTGCCCAAGATCTCAAGAGGAGAATGGAGGAGAAGGGATTGCGGCATGGCCATCCCCCTGGGGGGTGATTTCTCGCTTTCTGTCTCTCTGTCTCTCTCTGTCTGGCAAGCACACGTGCCCTATAGCAAAAACCTCTAAAAAATTATTTTTTTAAAAAAGCAAAAAATAGAAAACCAAAGTGCTCCACATGAAATCACTAGTTCTCAGGAGCCCTGAAGGTGTCTTCTTCTAAAGGCCTGTCTCTTGCCTCTCCTGGGTGGGAGATGAGGAGGGGATTAGTAACAAGATAAAGGTAAAGGAGGGGGCTGAAAGCTGAGAAAAGACTTTACCTTAAAAAATTTTAAAATAAATTACAGAAAAATTAGAAGACAGAGACAGAGGCAGAGAGAGAGAGAGACAGAGATAGAGACAAAGACAGAGATAGAGAGAAGGCTTGAAGGACTTCCTACCACTCGAGTTTGTGGGTGGTTTGTTGTAAGCAATAGATAAGTGAAGGACCCTATATGCCCCATATTGGTTAATGCCACTGCTATATAATCAGTTTTCCAACCTTCGGATCTGGGAGTTATCCTTTTATTCTCCCTCAACTATAAATACAGCAGGTCAAGAGACCTACCAAAGTATTCTAAGGGGAAAGTGGGGAACTGTAGTTTAATGAGTATAGAATTTTAGTTCAGTGAGGTTCAAGAGTTCTGGAGGCTGATTGCCTAACAATGTGAATATACTTAACACTACCAAACTTCACCATAGTAAGAATGTAAAATTTATATGTGTATTTTGCCATAATTATGAAAAATGATCTAAGTATCCCCTGATTCTAGCTCCTCTTTCAAGCCACATTCTCCACATTGCTGTCTGAAGTGCTGTGCCAGCATGGACACTTATTTTTAAAACTCAGAGCCTTCCTTGGGTAAAACCCAACCCCTGTGCCAGGAAACACAAGGTCCCCTGTGTACTCTCATGTCCCACCACTTCTTCTCTCGTCATGTTCTCCTGTTGCCTGTGCGTACTCCAGGCCCTTCCTTGCCTCCACGTCACTGGGCATTTGCACAGGTTTCTCCCACTAGACTGCCCTCACTGCTTCTTCCTCAACATTAGCATCAGTCACTGGAATTTTAAAGGTTCTTGCTTTTTGATGCAATTTAAGTTATCATTATACTCAAATCTTTAAATCCTTCCTTTGCCCTTTGACCTAGTACTTTTAACTATGAAACTCTAACACATGAGAAAGGTATAAATGCCAAATAAGTAACAGATCCATTGGGGTTGCTGGTTGGGAGTAGACGATAGGGCAGTGAAAGAGAGGCCATGGTTTGCTCTGACAATACTGTCCTATCACAGGAGGTTAACATATATCATGTTTTGTCATGCTTAGTTTCAGAGGGGCTGAGTGTCTACTTTGTGAGTGTTGTGCTAGACACTTTCCGCCAATAACGCTAATCCTTACCACTAACCATGAGGTGTCTATTACTATCCCTATTTAACAGATGAATAAATTGAGACTCAGATAGGAAAAGTAACTTTCTTTCTTTCTTTTTTTTTTTTTTTGAGAAGATTTTGCTGTAGGGCACATGCGCTCGCCAGAAAGACAGAGAGAGACAGTCAGAAAGCGAGAAATCACACCCTCCAGGGGGAATGGCCATGCCGCAGTCCCTTCTCCTCCATTCTCCTCTGGGGATCTTGGGCACACACACACCTGTGCCCAGCGTGAGTTTGAGCCGCCGGGTCCAGGATTTGAACCACAGTCGATTACATGGGAGTCCAGTGACATAGCCATTATGCTAATTGCTGGTCCCAGAAAAGTAATTTTCAAAAATACACCTTTTATTGGGAACCAGCAGTTAGCATAATGGCTATGTCGCTGGACTCCCACGTAGTTGACCGTGGTTCGCATCTCGGACCCGGGGGCTTAAAATTTACGCTGGGCGTGTGTGCGTGCATGCCCAAGATCCCGAGAGGAGAATGGAGAAGGGATTGTGGTGTGACCATCCCCCCTGGGGGGTGATTTCTCGCTTTCTGTCTCTCTGTCTCTGTCTGGTGAGCGCACGCGCCCTCTAGCGAAAACCTCTCCAAAAGAAAAAAAAAAACACCTTTTATTGAAACATAGCATACATATAGAAAAGTATACACTTCATTTGGAGAAAGTTGTGTCCTAGTAGCTGAGAGAAGAGATTAGTCTAAATAACCATATGCTGCAAGATATTGAGTAGCATGCAACTTGCTTAAAAAAAAAAAAAAAGGAAAGAAAGAAAAAGAAAAAAAAGCATAGTTGGATTTGATGACTGAAACCTTCATGGGTTAGCATAAAATAAATTCGCCTGTTGATCACCACCAAGAACAAAATAGAATATACCACTGCCCCAGAAACACTCCCGTGTGCCCTTCCTGGGTCCTACTCTCACTGTCTTCCCCAAAGGTAACCATCATCCTGGCTTCTAATAAGTCAGGGAGACATTTTGTTTGAGGTTCTGCTCTGAAAAAAGGGACAAGTGCCCCTTCTATTACTCTATCCCATCCTGTAAACTCCAAAGGTGGACAACATTGCTGTGAGTCATTACTGGAGGGATGGGGCTGAGTATACAGTCCTGCTGCATCCTGGCCCTAACACTGGGGAGAGGCTGGGCATCTGTGTGGCTGGGGACAAGGTTGTGCATTTCTCAGTAACCAGAGGCCTACCAGGTGATCCCCTCTCTCTGTCTGCCCCAGGCAGGAGCTTGGTCTTTAAGGCCCGTACATGCTCACACAGACACACACATACACCCTGTGATCTATCTACAACTTAAAGGCTGGCTGCAACTGCAAACCTTCCTAATAAATCCCTGATCGCTCCCGGAAAGCTGTTGTGAACTCAGTAGAAGGAAAGCTTTTCAAGTGACCCTCCATTTAAGCCCAGAGTCAAAGCCTTATGTGTTTTCTTTCCTTTTCTTAACTGGAAGGTTATGTGTTTCTTAGCTACTGGTCAGACTGGATGAGACTGCCAAAAAGCTTTCAGGGAATTTCCTCACCATGTAACAAATTTATGAGTCATATGAAAAACTGGGAAACGCTTCAAGCAGCTGCCTCTCATTGACTCAGAGCCTTTTTTACAACACCTTGGTGCTGGGGCCCTGGATGGAGTCAGCAGAAGGGTTTATTATAACTACAAATGGCCTGCCATTGCTTGGGAGGAAGCTGTCTTAATCTCCCTTCTTATCTCCATTCTCCTGTCCTCCCCAGAAAAACAAGCTATAAAAGTTCTCTGAAAATATTCAGCCACTGAAAGGGCAACTGTAGGGGTCCCAGTTGTTTCATAAAGGGTTGGCAGGTGAATAGGTGAGTGGGTGGGTGGGTGAAGGCAGGTTTTGAGTTCAATCCTCTGTTTCTGCATAGATAACCAAAGGGCTCTTCAAACTGACCATGCTTAAAACCTCTAATCGTCCCTTCCCCTGCCCCACACTGTATTTCCCATCTTAGAAAATGCTAACTTCATCCGTGCCAGATTGTATTTTCCAAAAATGGCCACAATAATACCTTTCATTTTTCAGGCTTTTCGACAATGTGATGTTACCACTTCCCCCACAAGAGGTAGAGTTCTTTTTCTGCCTCCTTGATACAGGCCGCCTTGGGACTACTTTGAATAACAGACTATGGTGGAAGGGGCACTGCAGTTCGGGGCACAGCCCTTCGCTAGCGTTACAGCCTCTACTTCCTGCCTCCTGGAAGCCATCCTCTATGTAAGAAGAGATCTCCATTCTGTGAGAAGTCCAAGCCTACGAGGAAACACCTCGAAGGATGAGACAGTAGAGAAGGAGAGAAAGATATCGATCTATCCATCCATCATCTATCTATCCATCCATCATCTATCTGTCCATCCATCATCTGTCCATCATCTATCTATCCATCCATCATCTATCTGTCCATCCATCATCTATCTGTCCATCCATCACCTATCTGTATCTATCATCTACCTCTCTTGAGAGAAGCTAAGATGCTAAGGAGCACTGAGGTGCTAAGTGGGAGTGGAGAAACCATCTTGGAAATAGATCCTCTACCCCGGTCTCCCCAGCAAGTGCCATGTGGGACAGAAACAAACTCAGTCGGGCTTTTTCCTAATTCCTGATTCACAAAATCATAAGCAAAATAAATGGTTGTTTTAAGCCACTAAGTTTTGGAGTAGTTTGTTTTTTAGCAATAGGTAACTAGAACACCATCTTCCTAGTTGCCAGACCAAAACCTGTTTTTTTTTTGGAGAGGTTTTTGCTATAGGGCATGTGCGCTCGCCAGACAGACAGAGAGAGACAGAGCGACAGAAAGTGAGAAATCATCCCCCAGGGGGGACGGCCATGCTGCAATCCCTTCTCCTCCATTCTCCTCTCGGGGTCTTGGGCATGCACGCACACACGCCCAGCGTGAGTTTAAGCCACTGGGTCCAGGACTCGAACCTCAGTCGACTACGTGGGAGTCCAGCGACATAGCCATTACGCTAACTGCTGGTCCCTAGACCAAAAACGTTTTAAGACATCCTTGACTTTTCTCTTTCTTGTATACTCACACCCAATTAATATGTGATTTCTACTGGATTTGTCTTCAAACTACACCTACATCTAGAGTGAGACCACTTCCCAATCCTTCCCCTGCCCTCACTCCAGTCCAAGCTACCTACTACAGTTTGGATAAATTCCCCTCCCCCACCAATTTATGCCAGCCATTGTAACAGGATTAAGAGGGTGAACATGTAATCTGATTATGGTGTGGGAAGGTGGAGCCTTTGAGAAGAGATTGGTGACATAGTGGTCAGGGCATGGGGGCCCCTGTGATTGAGTTCTAGTGAGTTTATAAGCAGAGGGAGTGAGATGAGGAGAGAGAGTAAGCCCCATGGATACAGCCTACATAATGTTCAGCTCTGTTCATCAGATTTATGAGTTTTGCAAACAAACCTCTATTTTCTTTATATATCACCCAGTCTCAGGTATTTTTGCTAGCAATGCAAAAATGAACTAAGACACTATCAGCTTTATTTCTCAGCCTCTTAACTCCCCTTCCTGTCTACTCTCTACATAGCAGTTCATGGGATCCTGCTAAAAGTTAGTATCTGTCATTCCTCTGCTCAGAACCCTCCAAAGGTGGCCACTCCACCCCCTCTGGCCCTTGTTACCTCTCTGACATCATTTCCTATTTCCTCCCCTCTTGCTCATGCTCTTCCGGGTGCACCAGCCTACTTGTTGGTCCTCTGTGCAGCCTCGAGCTCTGCATTTACAAATCTTTTTTGCTGAAACCCTCTTCCCCAGTGGTTGCACGCTTCCACTCTCACAGTTGTATAAGCTTGGTTCAGTGACTCCTGGTGAAGCCCTTCTCTTGCTGCCAATGTCCTGTGTATATACTCCCATCCCCTTCTCTGCTTCCTCAAACTCTATTTTGCTTTAGCATTTGTCCTCTAATGGGCCACATGTTCCAGGTACTCAGTGACTGTTTTGCCTCTCCACTAGAAGGTTAATTTCATGGGGGCAGGAACTTCGGTCTGCTTTTTTCACAGACAAACCCCTAGAGCCCTGAACAGTAGTGGGCACATAATGAGAGTTCAAAACACATTTTCCCAGGGACCAGCAGTTGGCATAATGGCTATGTCACTGGACTACCACGTAGTTGACTGTGGTTCGAGTTCCGGACCCAGTGGCTTAAAACTCATGCTGGGCGTGTGTGCGTTCATGCCGAAGATCCTGAGAGGAGGATGGAGGAGAAGGGATTGTGGCGTGGCCATCCCCCCTGAGGGGTGATTTCTCGCTTTCTGTCTCTCTGTCTCTCTCTGTCTGTCTGGCGAGCACACGTGCCCTATAACAAAAACCTCTCCAAATAAAAGAAAAAAGAACCCCCATATTTGCCCAATGCGTGAGCCTAACTTTCCCGAGCCTCTTTCTTCACCTCAAAATAAGTGAAATTACAGTTACTTCCAAGTGGTTGTGTAATACAATTTATCTACAGCACATTTGTGGACGTTGGTACAGAACAGTGCTCAGTAACCTCAAAGTCCTTTCCTTATACTCCCACTCCCAGTAACCAGCTGCTTCAAGAATCTATTCTGGAAAGCTTGGAAAGAAGACACATCCATAATATTTATAGAATTAAATATTCAAGGAGACTTCAACATGTTCATAGAGAAATGGAATTAAACATGAGTATGCTTTGTTGCAAGACATTTTGAAAATCTGTGCATAGTTTCTTCACAATATACATTTTCCATGAACTTTTTGAAGATCCCTATTTATTATCTTGATATATGAAATACTAACATTAAAATATATATTGGGACTTCATTTAGGAAAGGCACCAGCCAAGCCAGGCCTATCCAGAGATGGATACTGTACTTCAGCTGTGAAATAATGGTTTCCTTGACCTCAAATGAAGATTTTCTGCTGAGACTTCCCCCTCTAGACTCATTTCTAGTGGCCCCTATGAACTAAGTGTCTATACAGGTCCAACTGAACAGTTTCCAAACATCCAAATATGATTAGGGTCAGAATATTCCTCTTTACATCTTGAATGTGATGCACAAAGAATGAAAATGGAACAGAGGAAAGATTGCAGATCATCTACTTCTGCTTGCCTCTGAACACTTGGATTGAACTTCAAGAATTAGAAACAAAGGCACCATCCATCAGATGATTAGAAATCACTGCAGGATCATAAGAAATATGGGAAAGCAAGACAATACCTCTCCTCCAAGGGAAAGGAATAACACGTCTTTATCCTCAGACAATACAATGAAACTCATGGAAATGTCTGATAAGGATTTTAGAATATTCATAATGGCAAAGCTAACAGAGATGGAAGAGAGGAGAGACAATGAACCACAGAAGAGACAGGAGAAAGGAGCTGATGAGTACCAGGAGGTGAGGAAATTCTTGCAAGATCTAAAAGAGGAATTACGCACTTTAAAAAAGAATTAATGTTAGGGATGAAAGCTATAATACAGGAAGTAAAAATCTCCCTTGAAAGTATTAAAAGCAGACTAGATCATACAGAAAATAGAATATCAGATGTATAAGATAGAATCACTGGCCTAGAAAAATCCACCATGAAGACTAAGAAAATGGCCCCTAAAATGAGAATAATATATGAGAAATACTAGATACCATCAAACGTCCAAATATCTGGTTAATTGGTATCCCAGAAGGTGAAGAGACTCATAGGGCATTGATAAATAGAAATCCTGCAAGAAAACTTTCCAAACCTAGAGAGGCACTCAAAGATCCAGTCCCAAGAAATACAAAGGACCCCAAATAGAATCAACCTTAAAAGGTCTTCTCCAAGACACATTACGGCCAGATTGACCAAAACCACAGACAAAGACAAGATACTAATATTGGCAAGAGAGAAACGACTAGTTTACCTACAAAGGATATCCCATCAGACTGACAGCAGACCTCTCATTAAACAATGCGAGCAAGGAAAGAATGGGAAAATATATCCAAAGTGTTAAGGGAAAAACAATTTCAACCGAGAATACTGTACCCAGCAAGATTATCCTTCACATGGGAAGAAAAGACAAGAATATTCTCAGATAAACAAAACCTGAAAGAATTTACCAACACCAGACCAGATCTCCAAGAAGTTCTCAAGGGAGTGCTATACCAGGAAAATTAAATACAGACACATGGAAATAATAGTTCAAAAACTAAGAAAATGGCCCATTTAACTGTAGCACATCTAGAGTTGAATATTATATCCCAGAATTTAATCGGAAAGATTGGATCACAACAGAAGATAGATTAAGTACATGAGACCGAACTAGTGAAATGGCATTTTATGAATTTGACTAAAACATTGCTAATTTTCTTCTAGGCTTTGTTTTCCAATTGTAGGGATTTTTGTCCTGTCTTGAGCTGCTGATAGGTTCATGTACCTACTATTTGAACAGAATCCTAACCTGTTTCCTGACTTTAAGTTTTAAGTAAAGTTCCTTAGCATTTCTTTGATTTATTAAAGCTAGAACCCCTTTTCTTTAAATTAAAAAAATATATTAAAAATACCCATTTAATGACCATAGTAAGCTTTATAGCATCAGCTAGGTGCTACCTTATAGTATATTCATTCTACTCAGAGTTTCACGCCTAAAAAGTCTGACATATATTCACTGATATGTACATACCAGCTAAACTTGCTATTGAAAGTAGTTAGATTACTTAAGAAATGTGGTGAATCAATAAAATGTGGGGGAAAAATAATGGACAACAACTGTAGACACCTAAGGTAGTGTGCAAGGAGAGTAGAAAATGGCAGATGGTGAGAAGTAGGGATAATTTTATATATATATATATATATATATATATACACACATATATATACATACACACACATATATGTATATATATACACACACACACGCACGTACACACACACATATATATACATGTATATATATGAACGTAGAAATGGAAATTAATTATGATAACATGTATGATTAAGCCATTATGCAGTATATTTTGGATGGGAAATCACATTTTGTATGCTGTGACAATACTCGGGGAATGACTGTAAATTATCAGAAGAAAATTACAGTGCACTTGTAACTAGGAAAAAAATATATATTGGTTAACTGAAAGACAAGAGGATATAGAAACATGGAAAATGGTTAGGGATACTAAAGGCAGTGTGGGAAGAAGGTGGGAGAAGGGGGAGAATATGAGGAGGGAAATTAAAGAGAAAAATAGAGAGGTGGGACATTTGTGGGACTCAGAGATGCACTATTGTCTGTTGATGGTAATGGGCATGGTATCCTGGGCTGGACTGGCGTGAAGTGTGTTCGTGCTGGATAAATTCACTTTACAAGCCAAGTGATGTATACTAATTGGGTATATAAAGTAAATTAAAAAAAAAAAAACATACTGAGTGGGGGCCAGCAGGTAGTATGGTGGTTAAGGGTGCTAGACTCCCACATGGTCAGCCATGGTTCGAGTCCTGGACCCAGTGGCTTGCTTTCTCACTTTCTCTCCTTCTCTCTCTTTTTTTGTCTGTCCCTCTCCAGTCAAATTAAAATAAATAAATAAATAAAGATAAAAAAGGGTATACACACACACACACATATAATATATAGTATATTTACAAAGGACACAGATAAATCCAAATCCACTTACAGTAAATGACCCAGAGATATTTCCAACTTGTTTTGTCTTACATTCCATTTTTGGTCTTTCCCACCTTCTAGAGCAACCATTTTTCTAAGGTTTACAGCCCATGTGATGGAGTGTGTTCTGTCAGATCTGTCAGTTGCTGTCTCACTTGTTGCTGGGTGTCTTATTGTGGTTCTAGATGAAGCAAGTATGATTGGCCAGCTTGTGCCAGCTGTCTGTGCCTGATCCAGTCAGTGCAGTGGAGGGTGAGAGAGCAGGGTGAGACAGCACAAATTCACCCTTGTTGGCACATCCTCAACAGAAGTTATAGGTAGGCACAAGTTCCAGAAAAGGGGGCTTGGGCAGGGCAGAGACCTCAAGATGTCATCGACATGGTACCTCCTCCTATTTGTCACAGATCTGCGTTCTACCCTAATCTCATTTTCCAGAATTTAGAGAACAAGACTGTGACTCTCAAGATCAGCCCTTTTTAGCTCTGTAGAATCTCATGCTTACCCCTCTCCCTCTCCAGCCAAGGACACTTCTCCTGAGGCCACCCTTGACATCAATGGCCTTTCTGTACATTTCAAGAGGAAATGGACATCTGTAACAGTAGGCTATTCAGAAGGGGGTTTACATAGATGTGGGTGGAGGGGCGCTATGAAGGATTGTGCCAGGATGAGGCCTAGCGCGGGCTGAGTTGTTATCACTCCAGACTCCAGGGCGGAGGGAGGAGTAGTTACTAGTACCCGGGAGAGAGTCAGAGGAGTAGAGGGACACCACCAATCTGAGGTGTTGGCACAGGGTGAGAAAGGGGATCAGGTCAAATCTCTCTCTCTCTCTTACCCTCTGATCTCTTGCCAGGGCCTTTTCTGGTACTGAACCCATCCAGAAGTCAGAGGACAAGCTGGTCATCGTTATAGCCCATGGTGGGTCCTGGATAGGCCCTAGTGGGGATGTTTGCCTTTATGTCTCTCCCTGTGCTTGCTCCAGCTGCAGAGTCCTGCCCTGTACTGTATGCTCCAGGCCTGGCCGCCCAGGAGGTGTGCACCAGGAGAAGGTACAATTTCCAGTATCCCTTAAAATAATGTCTACTTTTTGGGCAAAGAACACATTTTCCATTATCTTCAGGAATCTTTGAGTCACAATTGATGATTAATTCAGAGCTTACGATACACAGAGGACGAGTCATGTTCTCCTAATGCATAGCTTTATACCTGCTCCACTGAATCTCCCACTACGCACTCATACAGGTGGCTTGTCCTGTAGGTTCTTCCTGCTGGACTGACAGAATGCGAGAGCTGGCAGAGACCTTAGAACTTTCTTCTTCTTTTATTTTAAATAATTTTTTGTTATAGTGTGTGTGTACTCACTAGAGAAACAGGGACAGAGAGAGGGAAAGTGAGAAATTACTTCCCAGGGGGAAGGCCATACTGTAGTCCCTTTTCCTCCACTGTCTTCCTTGAACTCTGGGTAGGCACACACACATGCCAGGTGTGATTTTCAAGCTGCTGGTTCTGGGACTTGAACATGGTTGGCTTTGGTTCAACCACAGCACCGTATCACCAATCATCATGTCACCTGGTGGTCCCAGAACTTACCTTCTGATAGTCCGACTGTGTCCTTTCACTGGTGAGAGGACTGGAGCCAAGATAAGGAAGCAACCTGTCCAAAACCACCCAGCCAGGTTGGTGGTAGAGTGACCACACGCCTCTGGACTCTGAATCCCTTCCTGCATGGAGACTAAGTTACATCAGGTAAGCAGAGAACATTCGGGCCCAGGGAGAAGTCTCATCCTCCCTCTCTCATCCTCTGGGCTCCCTTTTTTGTTTCATCTTATTTGCTTCTTAGCATGTTCTCAAGTGATTTCTGTGTCACACACAGGAGACACTGGCTCAGTCACAGGCTGTGGCAGATGCTACTGGGACTCAAACACATGGATCTATCTTCTCTGGGTTCATGGAAGACTCATTTCCCACTTGCAAGAGAGTGTGGAAAGAAGAATAAGCTTGCATTATTAAGATTCTGAAATTTTGGAGTTGCTTGATATCATAGAATAAGCCTATGCTGACACACAGCTTCAATTTCCGGAAAGATAAAAGTGTCTACAGTAATGCAGCACAAGTGAGATGACAGGATAAGGGAAAGAAGACAAAAGAAGAGGGATAAATTCCATTTTCCTCAGAGTAGGCCACAGGTAGCAGGTTGAGGTGTTCTTCGCTGCAGGACAGTGCTGGATCCAGACTGCAACCCTAACTCAGTTATCATCCCTGTGTGACCTGAGTAAGTCACCTTCCCTTTCTGCGCCTTGCGTATAAAAAGACTGGATTAGGGGCAAGCAGATGGCATAGTGGTTGCTGACCACCACTTTGAGTCCTGGACCCAGTGGGCTGAAACTCATGCTGGGCACGTGTACCCAAATCCCAAGAAGAGAATGGAGGAGAAGGGATTGCAGCATGGCCATCCCACCTGGGGGTAATTTCTCATTTTCTCTTTCTCGTCTCTCTCTGTGTCTCCAGCAAGTGCCTGCACCCTATAGCAAAAATCTTTCTTTAAAAAAAAAAAAAATAGCAGGTTATACAGGATCATGTCTGAGGTTCTTCCCAGCTCTAAGCGTCTGTGTTTCAGAAATGATGGCATGAGCTTGGGCTGTATCCTCCTGAGATCTTGGGCTGTATTCCTTTCCTTGCCAGGCGCTGGCCCTGATCCTGGAGTTCCCATGCCTGGAGGGTGCGAAGTGATTGAGCAGGAAGCAAAGGGGAAGAAATAGTTGCTGTTCAAGTTTTTGACTTTCCAAAGGATAGCTCTGAAATCCGAAACTTGAGATTTGCTGGTGTGGTTTTGTGGAGAGAAGAAAAAGGGCTCTTGAAATCATCGACTGACATCAGAATAGAATTTTTGCCATGATGACAGCCTGGGACCCCCCCCCCCTTCCTTCGCCACTCAGGTGGCAATGAGACAGGGATGATGTCTGCTGGGTGAGCAAATGACTCAGCCTCTGAGGGCCTCAGTTTCCTCCTTAGCAAAATGGGATGAGGATGCCTTCCTCCTTGCTGGCCCCGGGCACCGGGTAGGAGAATGGGCTGAAGCGCCTGGCCGCTGCCCAGTGGTGAGTGCCGTAGAGCTCGGTTCTGAGGCAGGAGAAAGCTAGAAAATGGAAGCAGGTAAGGGAACTGGAGTATCTGCCCATGTGGCTAGATAGAAAAGCCGATGAGGGCAGAAAATTCTCCACCTAAGGTAATGTAGGCAGGAGATTGGTAGGGGATGATTAAGCTACATTTGACATAGCCAATGAAATGAGAACAATCAGTAGGTCCAGCCAATGATCAACTGATACAATCTAAATTAAAAAATTATACACCTCCCAGGATGTAACTGCCGAGGCCTTTGAGCCACTCTTTTGCTGTCTGCTCAGGCTGGCTCCCACCTCTTAGAAGCATACTTTTGCTTTTACTTAATAAACGACCTTTCCCTTTCACTATTGATGTGTTTTAGATTCTTTGTCCAAAACACCGAGAACCTGGATATCATCACAGGTGCTATCTTGCAACAGTTCCTGTAAATGACAGCTTCTCCCGGGCCCCAACCATTTTCCTCCAGCTTGGCTTACCTACCAATTCCTACGATCCCTCACCACCACCAACTGGTAGCTATTGCATGGTCTCAAAAAAGAGCATCTCCTTGATTTTGCCTTCTGGGCTCTTCTCTTGCCTCACCTTACACTCCTGGCCTGTCACATAGCTGAGCTATTGCTGCTTCAGTGACACAAGGAAGCCAGACCTTAGTGAGCATCAGAATCACCAGGAAGGCTGATAAGAGGGAGGCTTGCTAAACACCTAGGCAGAAGAAACCTGGAATTACAGATCTAGTAGGCACGTGGTGGGGCCCAAGAGTTTGCATTTCTGGCAAGTTAGGTGATAGTGATGTTGCTGGTCCAGGTGAGGTAGGCGATGGGCTTGGGACATATACCTAGGCTAAAGACCCAAGGGGAGTCACTGTAGCCAAGCTTTCACCGTGCACTAGAAACCGTTTGCACACAGCCCATAGCTTGCAGGAATGACTAATCTAGTCACAATCTAGCATGATCTAAAGCAATTACATTCTGGAACAAAGATTGTGGTCTTTATGGCCATAAGGGATCAGACAAGGAAAGCAGATCCCCAAGGTTTGTTAGCTCCACAGAAAACTTTAGTAATAGATTACCTCAGTGATCAGTTAAGAAAGGGAACCAAGATCTTGACTTCATAGACCATTTTAGTTGGTTTTTTTTTGAAGCCCACTTCCTTATTAGAGAGCCAGCTCCTTGCTCGGACTGCTAGATAAAACCCCTAATGAGATCCCCAAGTTAGCAATCCTCTTTGGGGACCCCTCCCATTCAGGAGTTTTCCTCTTTCAGTAAAATTCTGCTTTACTATCCCCTCCTTTGCCTGTGTTTCCCATTCTTCATGGTCGAGAGACATGAATCTGGTCACTTCACCAATCCTGCATTAGTATTGAGGGTTCCAGTCAACTCCAATATCCTGCATCATGGGAACCTCCCTGGAGAACTGGGAGTGGCAAGAACCTGTGTGAGTGAAGATCAGGGCAAGTCAGTGATCAGCAACTCCCCTCTCCAAAGGCGAGGCTAATATGTTTGCTCTTGTTCTCCTCTGGACTGTCACTCTGGCTGCCTGTGATACTCCTTCTGCCTTACATAAGGAACTTGATGGACATTCAGTGCCTAAGGAGGACAGAGAACTTTTACATGCTGTATTCCTGTGTTCAAGTCCGTTTTATTGCTCATTGGGGAGGACATACATATGGAAGGCCTGATCCATACTTGCTGTAAAACTTGGCAGTGAAGTGAAACAGGTGGCTATAGAGTTTTTCAGGGGGTTGTGTCTTTGCTCACTGGAACAAGAGGGAAGCATCTTTCTGAAAGGTGCAGGAGCTGGCACTCAAGGGCAGTTGGCTGGGATCTGCATGCCTGTGGGCTGTCTAGCATCATTGTGTGGTTACTCCTCTCACATTCTACTCTGTGTCCTTTGGAGTAGCCATGCTCTGAGTGGCCATGTAGACTATACCTGGTCAGGTTGTCTCATAGGAAACTGATTCTCCATCCAACAGAAGATATCTATTTCAGAAGAAGGAGATGCACTCAGGTATGGTGTCACCTCATTCTGTTCCTCATAAGAACCTGTGAGGTCCTAAGCCCCCTGCCTGGCTCATCACGTGGGTTAGTCAATATTTGTTTATTAGGGAATTGGGCTTTGAGATGGCTCTTTCTAACCCAAGAGCCTTATTTTTTCTGTGTCATGAAGCAGGATGATGCCTTCTCCCATACCCACACGCAGTAGCAGGTTTGTTTCACTTGGTGCAAACAATACCAAAAACCAGGGCTCCATGCCTTCTCAGTTTGGCCAAGTGTGAGCAGGAAACTAAACAAGGCCAGGGCTTTTCCCAAGATTTTCACCTTTATGAACTCATTTAACCCTCATGAAAGACTAGGATAGAGGTGTACTTTAAAAAAGAAAACAAAATAAAAACAAAAAGAAAAACAGAGAATTTTCCTATAGGGCGTGTGTGCTCGCCAGAGACAGAAAACAAGGAAGGTCCCTGGAAGTCTATTATTTATTTCCATTTTGTAGATGAGAAAATGGTGGCAGGACCAGCACATGGCTTAATGGTTACATCGCTGGACTTCCATGTAGTCGACTGTGGTTCGAGTCTCAGACCTGGCGGCTTAAAACTCATGCTGGGAGCATGTGTGTGCATGCCCAAAATCCTGAGAGGAGAATGGAGGAGAAGGGATTGCATCTTGGCCATTCCTCGGGGCGGGGGTGGGGGAGTGATTTCTTGCTTTCTATCTCTCTATCTCTCTGGTGAGCACATGTGCCCTATAGCAAAAATCTCTCTCTAAAAAAACAAAGCCAAAACCAACCAACCAACCAACCAACCCAAAAAAACCATGAGAAAATGGTGGCTCAGAGAGGTTAATTTGACATGATCAAGGTCACACAGTAAGTGGGAGCTGGGATTTGAACTCAGGCAACTTTGCTCCTGAGACAGTCTCTCTCAGGTTTGGCAGCTATTTTTCCAGCCTCATTTCCTGATCCTCCTCTGAATTCTCTAGAACAATGAGACCATCAGCCATTTGTCCTTGTAGAGCCTTCCCCATGCTCTACACACAGCAGCAGAACCTGCCCGAATTCCTCTTGCTGGGTGTTAGGGCCGCACTCAACCTGGGCTGATGTTTCCTCTTTGGTAAAATTGGCACAAGGTATCTTGAGACAGTGAGGACACCAAGCCCCAAGGAGTCACCAAGCTCTCTGGTGACAAAGCAGGAGCAGGTGGGCACTCTCTCCCTGTCTTCCCCTTGGGCTTCCCTGAATCCCAGTGCTCCAGTCACACTGCCAACGCCCTCTTTTACATTCTAAGACACAAGCATGGGGAGAAACCTTATCTGTTTCCTCTTCAGAACACCCAAGAGGGCTAGGGCTTTTCCTTTTTTCTTTTGCTAGAGGGCACATGTGCTCACCAGATAAAGAGAGACAGAGAGTCAGAGAGAGAGAGAGAGAGAGAGAGAGAGATGGAGACAGAGGGAGAGAGAAAGACACCCACAGTGGGGCATGGTCACACTGCAGTCTCCTCCATTTCTCCACCCTGTTGGGATTTTGAACATGCATACACATGTGCTTGTGTGTTTTTTAAGCCATCAGGGCTCAGATTTGAACTGCGTGGTCAGCCATGTGGGATCTAGCTCCCTTAACCACTAGACCATGGGCTGGCCCAGAGCGCTTGGACTTTTCTAAGACACTAAGGACAAAGTCGATTCTTTTGCCGGGTAGTAACAAAAGCCGTCAGCACCTGAAGGCCCTGAGGACCAGGCACGTTCTCTAGCTTTTCATTTATATGAACTTGTCAAAGCCTAGGATAGAGGTGCATTTTTAAAAATGTCTATTTTGTCGATGAGGAGGTGGAGGCAGAGGGGTTAAACTGGTATGGCTGTGACCACACAAGTAGTAAGCAGGGATCCAGGATTTGCACCTCGGCAGGCTGGCTCTTGAAATAGGCTGTTTCAAGTTTGACACTTGCTTTTCCAAACTCGTCTTCCAGCTTCGTCTCTCTCAAGTTCTCTGGACTCTTAAGTCCAGAATTCACCTTATTTTTCCAAAGACCTAAGGCTTTTCTAGCCTCTTCACATTCATGTATTTTGCCTCTCTGCTGGGGTGGCCTGGTCACTCGGGTCCCTCTCTGCCAAGCTTCCACTCACCTGTTCGGGACCAGTAGAAATGTGTCCCTTGGGAACAGCTTTCTCCAATCTCAGTGTGAGCTGGTCAGCTCATTTGGCACTAGCATTTGGTTCTTTTCTCTTCAGCAGTCACGTGCCTCTATGGCAGGGGTGGCTAGTTTACCCCAATACTCATTCTTGTCTTCCACCGTTAGAGAACTTTGGCTGGCCGTGTGGTGCCCCAAATAGAGGTTCTATCCTCCAGCTTTTCTTGCAGCTAAGTGCATCCATATACTAGTTCTCCCCAGTGGGATGTGGAGAGGAGTTGTGTGTGCGATTTCTGGGCATGCCTTCAGAGGAAGGAGGGCATGTCCCTTCCCATCCCTACTGGTTGGATCTGAACATGGGGGCAGATTTCATGATCATGAGAGTGGCCGTCACATCTACAGATGGCTGAATCACAAGATAAGCTCGGTTCTCATCCCAACTCAGACTTACATTAATATTTCAGAGAGAAATGAATATCTACCATGTTTAGGTCACTATTCATTGAGGTTTTGGTCAGTTGTACCCGGCTGTATCCTAAATAGATAGAGTCCTACTCTCTCACAAGGAGCATCTCACCCAGGGAGCTGGTCTTTAACATTTTTAGCAGTTGGAGGTCAGATAAAAGTCGTCTCCTTTCTCCTCTGTGGATCCTCTACCAGCTCATTCCTGAGGGGCAAGTGCAGTTCACAGCCAGAGTCAGAACAGTGAATCCCAGACCTGTCATACACTAACATACAGCAGCTTGATCCTGATCCCATGCCCGAATCTTTGGGCAGCGAACCCAGACACTGGTGTTTGTTTGTTTGTTTCTTGCCTTTTTTTTTTTTTTTTTTTAAAAGAGAGTTTTGCTACAGGGTGTGTGTGCTCAGTGGAGAGACAGAGAGCAGAGAGAGAGATGGAAAGCAAGAAATCGCCCCCCAGGGGGTTTGGTCAAACTGCAATCCCTTTTCCTCCATTCTCCTCTCAGGATTTTGGGCACATATGCACATGCCCCTGCCATGAGTTTTAAGCCGCTGGGTCTGGGGCTCAAACCACGACTACATGGGAGTCCAGTGACGTGACCATTGTACCATCTGTTGGTTCCAGACACTGGTGCTTATAATAAGCACCTCTGATATGGCCCCTTGAAATATGGAAATCAGTTTAAGTCTCTTTGTGCTTCAGGACTTCCTGCAGTGGCCATAAACATAAATATTTGTTTTCCACACAAAATATTTATTGACTGGGAACCAGCAGTTAGCATAATGGCTATGTCGCTGGACTCCCACGTAGTCGACCGCGGTTCGTGTCCCGGACCCGGTGGCTTAAAACTCACGCCGGGCGCGTGTGCGTGCGTGCCCAAGATCCCGAGAGGAGAATGGAGGAGAAGGGATTGCGGTGTGACCATCCCCCCCTGGGGGGTGATTTCTCGCTTTCTGTCTCTATGTCTCTCTCTGTCTGTCTGGCGAGCGCACGTGCCCTACAGTGAAAATCTCTCAAAAAAAAATAAATTAAAAAAAAAATTATTGACTAAGCACTTACTATGTGCTGAATGCTGCTGGGGACATAGGCAAAGTCCCTGCCTTAATGGAGTTCATTTTTCTAGTAGTAAAAGCAGACAACAAACAATTAAATACATATGAGGGGACTTCAACAAATTTGTGGAAAATTGGAATTAAAATGTAATTTTATTTTGGTGCAAAAATTTAAAATTTTGAAATCAGCATTTTTTTTTTTTTTTACAATACAAATTTAGTGAACTTTTTGGAAGACCACATTGTATATAAACATTTGTTATTCAGGGGAGGGTAAGTGCTATGAGGCAGAAGGGAGCAGGGTGAGCTGACAGAGGGTGGGAGGGGCTAATTCAGCTGGGCTGAGAGGGAAGGCTTCTTTAATCAAAAGCAAGTGACATCTGGGCAGTCCGAATGGTGTGTAGAGATGAACAATGTGGATTGTGTTAGTTACAGGGTGAGCTTCAAAATCAGACTTTCAAAATCAAATGACTTCAAAAACGAAACACTTACTGATTTCTCACATAATCATTCAGGGTCAGTGTTTGTGCTGGTGGGCTGGGTCTCCTCCACATAGACATTCAGGGACCCAGGCTGGGAGCTCCTCTATCATCTTCAAATGTTAACTTCCGAAGTTATCTTGGCATCACCATTTGGTGGGCTGGATGGGAAAAGAGCTTGGAGGAGAATCTTGGGAGTCTCCCATGGACCAGTCTGGAAGTGACAGATATCACTTATCTTCATGCTTTATTGGAGTAAATTTGGTCCTGTGGTCACTTCATCTGCAAGGGAGCTTGGGAAATATATCAATAGTACAGTCACATGCCCAGGATTTTGGTGGACGGCTGGAGGTCTCTGCCAGAGGCAGGAGAAACAGCAAGTTCAAAGACTCATATGGAACAGTGAGGTTGCTGTGTTGAAGGAATAGTGAGGAAGTCAGTGTGGTTAGAGTAGAGTGAGAGAGAGATAGAAGGGCAGAGATAAAGATGGACAGGCAGGCAAGGCGTATGACCCTAAGAGCTCTTTCTCTCCTGCTCACCTTAGTAATAGTTTGACAACTATGATCTTTTTGAGCAGGGAATTTCTCCAGTGTACACAAAAGTAAAGAGAACATATAATGAACTCCCAGGTACCCATCAGATTATTAATTTTTTTTTAACCAAACACTGTTATTTAAAAATAATATGTGAACTTCTCAGGTAGCAAGAAGAGGGTTTCCTCTCTCACAGGTTCCTACTTGTTCTGTACAATCTCAGGGAAAGTTGTGACAGATATTTGAAAGTAGTTTGGGCTTTTAAAAGAAAGACATACCATACTAATCCTATGGTTATTATTACCTTTCTCAGAATTTCTGATTTTGATATAAATGTACCTTTTTAGAGACATTGTGTAATGAATTATGTCATAACGAAGTGAATTAAACAGACCATAAACATTTATTATCTCTCACAGTTTCTGTAGGCTGAGAAGTGAGAGTGGCTGAGCTGGGTGCGCTGTCAAGATGTTGATCAGAGTTGCCATTACCTGAAGGATCTACTTCCAAGGTGGCTCACTTATGTGGTTGAAGAGTTGGTGTTGATTGTTGGCAGTAGGGCTCTGGTTTTTCTCTTCACAAGGACCTTTCCTCGGGGCTGCTTCAGTGTTTACACAACACAGCAGCTGACTCTCCTCAGAGTCAACAACCTAGGAAGTCAGGGAAGAAACTACAATGCCATTTATAACCCAGCTTCAGAAATCACCAACTTTCATTTCCACAGTACTCTGTTGGTCACACACATCCATTGTGACTCAGTGAGTGAAGGGGCCACACAGGGTGTGATTAAGAGGAGGCAAAGGGACCAGCAGTTGGCTATGTCACTGGACTCCCACATAGTCAACTGTGGTTCGAGTCCCAGACCCAGTGGCTTAAACTCACACCAGGTGCATATGCATGTGTGCCCAAGATCCTGAGAGAAGAATGGAGGAGAAGGGATTATGGCATGGCCATCCCCCCTGGGGGGGATTTCTCACTTTCTGTCTGTCTGTCTCTGTCTTTCTCTCCTGCTCACCTTAGTAATAGTTTGACAACTATGATCTTTTTGAGCAGGGAATTTCTCCAGTGTACACAAAAGTAAAGAGAACATATAATGAACTCCCAGGTACCCATCAGATTATTAATTTTTTTTTAACCAAACACTGTTATTTAAAAATAATATGTGAACTTCTCAGGTAGCAAGAAGAGGGTTTCCTCTCTCACAGGTTCCTACTTGTTCTGTACAATCTCAGGGAAAGTTGTGACAGATATTTGAAAGTAGTTTGGGCTTTTAAAAGAAAGACATACCATACTAATCCTATGGTTATTATTACCTTTCTCAGAATTTCTGATTTTGATATAAATGTACCTTTTTAGAGACATTGTGTAATGAATTATGTCATAACGAAGTGAATTAAACAGACCATAAACATTTATTATCTCTCACAGTTTCTGTAGGCTGAGAAGTGAGAGTGGCTGAGCTGGGTGCGCTGTCAAGATGTTGATCAGAGTTGCCATTACCTGAAGGATCTACTTCCAAGGTGGCTCACTTATGTGGTTGAAGAGTTGGTGTTGATTGTTGGCAGTAGGGCTCTGGTTTTTCTCTTCACAAGGACCTTTCCTCGGGGCTGCTTCAGTGTTTACACAACACAGCAGCTGACTCTCCTCAGAGTCAACAACCTAGGAAGTCAGGGAAGAAACTACAATGCCATTTATAACCTAGCTTCAGAAATCACCAACTTTCATTTCCACAGTACTCTGTTGGTCACACACATCCATTGTGACTTAGTGAGTGAAGGGGCCACACAGGGTGTGATTAAGAGGAGGCAAAGGGACCAGCAGTTGGCTATGTCACTGGACTCCCACATAGTCAACTGTGGTTCGAGTCCCAGACCCAGTGGCTTAAACTCACACCAGGTGCATATGCATGTGTGCCCAAGATCCTGAGAGAAGAATGGAGGAGAAGGGATTATGGCATGGCCATCCCCCCTGGGGGGGATTTCTCACTTTCTGTCTGTCTGTCTCTGTCTTTCCAGTGAGCACACACATCCTATAGCAGAAACTTCTCTAAATAAATAAATAAAAAAGAGGAGGCAAAGATCACTGTGGGCCATCTTGGAAGCTGGCAACCACAGAAGACAAAGCTAAATTCACTGCAACAATCTGTTTTGAGATGTAACCCTCTCACTGAGCTTCAGAAGAACTACGTTTGCAATTAGTACCCAAACATTCATAGACAGAAAGATTTTGATAACTGGCTTAATAAAACTGGGGAATATTATATAGTTATGAGGGAAGTTATAAGTTTATTTCTGCACTACCATTTTACAGAAAAAATTATTTCTAGAAAATGGAAATGGCTTGTTTAAGGCTACAGGGAATATTTGTGGCTAGATTAAAGATAAAATCTTTAATTTTTAATGAAGATCTCCTAACTTTTGGATCTATGGTGCATGGGACATGGAAAGGACTCTGGATTTAGGGTCTGGAGATCTGACCAGCGGTCTCTGAGTGGGTGACTCATCCCCTAGTCCTTTCCACCTGAGTTTGATCATTGTCTGGATAAAAATGTCATCTTTAGGGGCTATATTTATGTACTGTGATAAAAATCCTCAAAGCAAAACAAAACAAAACAAAACCTCAATATGCACTTCAAAACGTTAGGTTGATTATGCTTTGTTATCGTGCTCATTCATTTAGTTTTCTTTGCTCAGTAAACAGGAGTGGGAGGCACCAGATTATGTGACTCGCTTAGGTCAACTTCATGGACCTCTCAGACATGCTGTCCATGGAGCAGCAAACTGGGGCACCCAGGAACATCAGAATTGCCCAATTAACTAAGCTTTCTTATTCTTTTTTTTCTTTTTTAGAATTATTTTATTTAACTTTATTTAGAGGAAGAAAGGGAGAGGGAGAGAGAGAAAATGAGAAAGCAAGCCAGGTCTGGGACTTGAACTATAGTCGGCCATGTAGGAGTCCAGTGTCCTTAACCACCATGCCACCTGCTGCCCCCCCCCCTTTTTTTTTCTTGCTTACACAAAAACCTTTTTGACTAACTTAGACAAAGAATAAAAGTAATGTGCTAGAGGGTCCGTGGGGAACATCATGAATTGAAGGAAATCTTAAATGATTAAGAATTGGAATGAAACGGGGTTGCCCTTGATAGCTTAGCAGCAGGA
>NW_006159732.1:729510-760102 GCF_000334495.1 Tupaia belangeri chinensis
AATTCCCGGAGCCTCTCCTTATTGGGCTGCTATTAATATGACCCAGCCCCAAAGATTTCCTGCCTATGTGCATTGATCTAGATGCCAAGTTCTTGGAAAGTCAAATGTGCCTGACTCACTTGGGGTCATGCATCTTCCTGTAGTCAGTTAACCATGGCTTGTGGCATGATCTCGTAACTGAGCCATGGCCTTTGGGCTCACCCTGAGACATCTGGTGTGTCCATCACCGAAGCAGAAGGTTCAGTGAGCCACCTGACATGCCTGCAGTACTGTGAACTTCCACTACACTAGCAAGTCTTAACCTTGGATGATGTACAAAGTCATTCCTTCCACTTTACTACACAGGAAACCAGCATCCTTAACACCACCATTAACTCACTTGTTTTCACTTATTTTCAGCCCAGAGCTTTGGGACTCTGGCCAAGACCCTTTCCTTCTTGGAGTTAGCTTCTCATCTGTGTAGAGAGAGGGCTAGTCCTGCTGATCGTTGAGGTCTCTCTTCAAGTTCTAATGGAACCTGTGGCAGCTCCATAGCCCGCTCCTCCTGCCCAAGGTTAAAAGTTCCCTGGCTGGGCCTCACAACCTACATGTAAAAACATAACAAGTGTACACGAGTGAATATAGTCTCTAAAAGAGTATCACACACACACACGTGTACTCGGGTACCTTCTAGACTGCAAAGGCGATGTTCTCTTAAGGAGAAGGACTAGTTGAGACCACTGCCCATGGACTGAGCTGGTCATGCGATGAGCGGGCGTCATCTGAATGAATTGCTAAATTCCAAGCAGGAAATTCAAGAGTTGGTGGCTCTTTATTCACAATGTATAATTGTTGAAGTAATTTAGACTAGAACTGGAGTTGGAGGTCCTTCCAGAGTTTTGGCTAATAGGAACTACAACAATGATTATGGGAGGAAATGAGAAAGTTGGGTGGGGTACAGAGGGGTATGGGTGAGTGAAAATGAGACTTTAGGAAATTTTACAGAGACCCCTTAATGGTCAATAGGTTGATGAATTTTGATGAATAAAATATGGAGAAACCTTCTCATTATCAACGACTGGGAAACCTGCCTCAAGATTCAGCTATGGCTATAAGAGTGGTAGAAATGGGATGAAGACTGTCTCATGGAAAGAACCCATCCCAGGCTGGGAAACACCTGTCATCAGGCTCTCAAATCTGACCCTAGCTTGGTTCCCACTCACAATGTGAAGGCCAATTCTGATATGGGTCCTGAACCACCGCAACCTTTTCTCAGGATCCCAGGTCAAAATCGGAGAGTGAGACAATGTCAATCAGACAAGACCTTGGAGATAACACAGCACCATTCCAACACTTTGTTCCCAGGTTCTCCTAAACTCAGGTCGCATTTTTGGCAGGTACATACAGGCCAATGACTTTTTTCTGTGCTCACCAGTTTTTCACTTTGTTGGGTGTTGTAGCAACAAGCACCTTATTATACAACCAAACTCAGAACTTACCACTTTTTTTTTCTTTTGAGACATTTTTGCTAAAGGGTGCATGCACTCTCCAGAAAGACAGAGAGAGATGGAGAGAAAGAAAATGAGAAATCATCCCCTGGGGAGGTGGCTATACAGCAGTTCCTTCTTCTCTATTCTCCTCTTGGGATTTTGGGCATGCACATACACACAGCCAGTATGAGTTTTAAGCTACCAGATCTGGGACTTGAACCACAGTCAACCATTTGGGAGCCTGGTGTCTTAACCACCATGCCACCTGCTAGCCCTGAGCTTATCACTTTTTATCATGGAAGAGACTCTTTTCCAGAATTCTCCCAAAAAGCTTTCCTTTGGTCTCATTGGTCAGAAATAGGTCAAACGGTACCCTATGACTGACCACTGTCAAAGAGCAATTGATGGCCACTTCTAGCTCAGATGGTTCGTCCTCTAGGACTGGTGGTCAGGCAGGCCCCCTATGCATACCAGCTCTGTGTATAGCAATATGGTGGGTGGATGTGTGCAAGGTGGGGACACTTGAGTGGGGAGGGCCATTAGCTGATGGCGACACTGTCTACAATGACACCCTGATTCGCCATCTCATCTCTCCTTGGGCTCTCAAATGACCTGCCCATGGTTGCCAGGAAACAGGTCACATAGTTTTAAAAAAGTATTTCTCTCTCTCTCACTGTCTCTCCCCCTTCTCCTCACTCCCTGTAACAGGCACAGAAAACTACGACAGAAAGAGAGTTATAACCCAAGGCTTTGTAATGTTCCTTAATTAGACTTGAGGAAATGCACCAATTTTGCTTGAAAAGAAGTGTAATGAAGATGGATTATAGTTCAGGGACTGATTAGAAAGCACCAGGAACTAAGATTAATTAGCAGCGTCGTGTGGTTTATTTTCAAGGTCGATTTTACTTAGCTTCCAGAAACCCTGGCATACAATCTCCAAACTCTCACTGAACTTTTCATGGGCAACAGGGTGGAGGATTTTGCATTCTTGTTTGATGGGGAAAGGCATTTGCCCTCCTGTAATCCTCTCTGGGCAGCCAGCCCCTGTCACTTGCCATATTGGGATGTCTGTGGATGCTCATCCCAAGCTAAAACACGCCCTTCTCTTCCCTCCCTCCACGCCCCCAGCCAATAGCTTCAATATGAATTGCTTTTCAGCTGGCATTTGTCAGGAGATGTGTGGGCGTTGGATTTGAGGGTGGTTTTAATCTTGAGAGCTGTTTAAAGTCTCCTGAAGTTCCTCAACCTCCTCTCTTTATATTAGTTCTTAAAATCTCCAAAGACTTCCCAGAACAGAGAGAGAGCTTTAAAGTAGCCCAATATTGCAGTTCCTGTGTCCTTTGGAGGGTGTAAGTAACATGGGTAATTCCTTGGTTAACATTCAGAGATAGCCACCTGATCGTTCAGCTTTGTCTGTTTGTTTGTTTTTGGAGCCTTCTGTGACACCTTTGCCTTCTTTCTACTCAAAAAGACCACTTCTCCTTGGGTACCGGCAGTTAGTGTAATGGGTATGTTGCTGGACTCCCATGTAGTGGACCGCGGTACGCGTCCCGGACCCGGTGGCTTAAAAGTCATGCCGGGCGCGTGTGCGTGCGTGCCCAAGATCCTGAGAGGAGAATGGAGGAGAAGGGATTGCGGCGTGACCATCCCCCCTGGGGGGTGATTTCTCGCTTTCTGTCTCTATGTCTCTCTCTTTCTGTTTGGCGAGCGCATGTGCCCTATAGTGAAAACCTCTCCAAAAAAAAAAAAAAAAAAAAAAGACCACTTCTCCTTTCTACTCAAGAACTACTTGTCCCCACCTTGATAAACCCACCAGTAGAGTCCTACTGCACTTCAGATAGAGGAGGCAATTATTTCACCTGCTTGCGTGTAGACTTGTTTGGCTGTCTTCTCCCTGGACAGAGAGGGATCTCGCCAGCATGTTCACCACTGTATCTCAGGGTAGAGCTGTGTGCGTTCTGAGTCAGAACCGACTGATCAAAGAGTGAAATCCTGCCCGCTTGAGCAGCGTTCTTGGTGCCACCCATCTGAGGTCACTCCTCTCCTGTGAATGGTTTCTTCTCCCAGCTGGCCTCCACAGTCTTTGAAGGTAGTGACCAGGTTTGATTTTTTTTTTTTTTAAAGAATTATTTATTTAATTTTATCATTATTATTTTTTTAAATTGCTACAGGGCATGCGAAGAAAAAGAGAGAGAGAGTGAGTGAGAGAGAGAGAGAGAAAGCTGTTAGGTCCAGGACTAGAATTGCAGTCGGCCATGTGGGAGTCCAACACTATAACTACTAACTCCAAATTTTTGTTTGTTTATAACCAGAGAGCATATGTGCTTGCCAGAGAGAGATAGAAAGACAGAAAGAGAGAGGGAGAAGGAGAAAGTACCCTCGAATGGGGCATGATCATGCCACAATCCTGTCTCCATTTCTCCCTCTTTGCAGAAGTTGAGGCATGCACGTACACGTACCTGATGTGTTTTTCAAGCCATCAGGGCCAGAATTTGAACCATGCAGTCAGCCACGTGGGATCCAGCTCCCTTAACCGCCAGGTTACCGGGCTGGTTTTGATATATCTTTATACTTCTCAAAGACTCCTGTGTCTGCTGACCACTCAACAAATAGTTATTGGTTGATTAATTAAAAGAATTCTGTTTCCAAGGAAGAATCTTCGGTTTCCACCCAAATGAGCACTTTGAAAAGAAGTAAAAAGTTGGGGACCAGCAGGCGGCGTGGTGGTTAAGGCACCGGACACTCCCACCAGCAGGTGGTATGGTGAGTAAGGCGCTAGACCCCCTGACCACGGTTCTAGTCCCAGACTTGGTGGCTTGCTTTCTTGCTTTCCCTCTCTCTGTCTCGCTCTGGTCAAATTAAAAATTAAATGAATGAATAAATAAAATTGTAAAAGAGAGAAGTAAAAATTAACGGTAATTAGGCATGTATATCAATTAGAACGCATTTGGCTACAAAAACAAATTCTAACTGTTGATGGTTTGAACAACAGAGATATTTAATAATCTTGTGTAATAATAGTGAACCTGCATGTAAGTACTTACTGCCTGCCAGCCTTTCTTTTATATGCTTTCTATGTAGTCATACACATAGACTTAACGTCACCTCTATGGGGGGGCGCTATTATGGTCTCCCTCCTGCAGACAAGGAACCTGAGACTCAGAAGGTTAAGCACCTGCCCAAGCTCAAGTTAATGGAAGAGCCAGCACTTGTCTGGTTCCAAGGGGGTCTGTTCCAGGGTCTACATTCTCCATATGCTTTGTCACTGTAGGCCTTGAGGTCAGCGTTCTGTGACATCAGGGTGTGAAGTCACCATGTTTGTTATACCCGCATGACTCAGTGCTCAGTACAGTAGCTTCTAGAGCAGAAAGTGGGTTGGGGGCGTGGTATGAGCACTCTTGCCCTGCTCTTGCCTTTTCTCAGGAGGAAAAAACCTTGTCTAGAAACACCCAGAAAGCTCCTTTGCATCTCCTGGATCAGAGAAAGGCCTTGTGGCAACCCCACACCAACTCTGCAAAGAGAAATGGGGTGGCCATGCATGAGTGATTTATGCTGAATCAGTTTTTGGGTTTTTTTTTTGTAGGTTTTGCCATAGGGCATGTGTACTCACTGAAAAGAGACAGAGAAAAGTAAAGGAAGAAATCACTCCTCAGAGAAGATGCCATGCCCCAGTCCCTTCCCCTCCACTATCCTCTTGGAACTTTGGGCACACATACACACACACACACACACACCTATTGTGATTTTGTAACTGCTGGGTCCTGGGTTCAGACGGTGGTTGGCAGTGTGGGAGTCCAGTGCCTTGACTGCCATACCATCTGCTGGCCTGTTGAATCAGTTTCTATCCTTGTGGTAAAAGAACTGAATCTCTGGATCCAGAGAAGCAGGCAAGGCTATGTGGAGAGGTCACTGTTATCAAAACGTTCCTGATCATACTCTTTAGTGACCACCTTGGGTGTGAACATCAGGATGGGTCAGGGACCAGGTAGGGGACTATGGCTGGAGGTGGGAAAGGGACCCAGTGCGTTTTTCCTCCCTCCATAGGGTTCTGGCCCTGCTGGATGTGCAGCTTATCCTGGGATCTCAGGCTCCACTGATGGAAACTACATGTATGTGGGGAGGGAGGGATGTGGAAGGGGACTCGGGAAAGTTATTTAGCTTTCCTGTGTCTCATTTGCTGTCTCTGTAAAATGAGGATAGTAATAACTCACCTTCCTTATATAAAACACTTAGAACAATATCTGGCACATAGTAATTAGTGAATACATGCTAGTGTTATTGTTGCTTTTTTTTTCATTTAATTACAGTACATCTTTACAGCATATGAAATGAACTTTCTGGGCATGAGTACACTAGATATCAGTCCAGTCAAAAATATTACCATATATTGGGACCGGCAGATGGCATAATGGCTATGTCGCTGGACTCCCATGTAGTCAACCGCAGTTCAAATTCTGGACCCAGTGGCTTAAACTCATGCCAGGTGTGTGTGCGTGCGTGCCCAAGATCCCAAGAGGAGAATGGAGGAGAAGGGATTGTGGCATGGCCATCCCCTCTGGGGGTAATTTCTCACTTTCAATCTCTCTGTCTTTCTCTTTGTGGTGAGTGCACATGCACTATAGCAAAAACCTCTCCAAACTAACAAACAAACAAAATATTACCATATACATCATCAACAAATAATTTTCCATTTTTGTGTACATTAAATGTTCTACCTCCCCCTCCCCCTTAATCCTTCCCTCCTTCCCCTTGTTTTCCATCCTCTTCCCACACTGTTTCTAGCATCCTCAGTTCTCTCTCTGCTTTTATACCTTCCAGTCTTTTACTTGCTGCTATGAAGTGAAGACATTTGATATAGATGAGCTGAACAGACAACTCTCTGAGGAAGACATATGAACATCCAAAAAGCACATGAAAAATGTTCAACATCCCTTATCATAAGGAAGATGCAAATTAAAGTTACAGTGAGTTACCACTTAACCCCAGTCAGAATGGTTGAGATTAAAAAATTAAAAAATGATAAGTGCTGGTGAGGCTGCGGTCAAAAGAACTCTCCTACACTGCGAGTGGGAATGCAGATTACTATAGCCACTGTGGAGAGCAATATGGAGGTTCCTCAAAGACCTACAAATAGAACTACCATATGATCCAGCAAGTCCACTCCTGGGCATCTACCCCAAAAACAGGAAAACAGTCAGAGAAAACTTGCACATCTGTGTTTATTGCAGGATGAGTCACAATTGCTAAGACATGGAATCAACCCAAATGTCTAAGAACAGATGAATGGATTGAAAAAGTGTGGCACATATACTCTATGGTATACTACTCAGCCATAAAACACAATGAAACCATGGCACTTGATATTAACAGAAAGTGCACAAATACGGAAGATTTCATCCTAAGTGAAGTGAGCCAAGGTATGAAAGAGAGGCATTGTATGTTCCCACTTAATACATACTAGTATTGTTATTGCTGCTGTTTTTCAGATGAGGAAACTGAGGCTTGGTAAGTGAGACACAAGTGCCTGATTACATTTTAAGATATGCTAAATCAGGACCAGTAGTTAGTGTAGTGGCTATATCGCTGGATTCCCATGTAGTCGACCGCGGTTCGCATCCCGGACCTGGTGGCTTAAAACTCATGCCGGGCACATGTGCGTGCGTGCCCAAGATACCAAGAGGAGAATGGAGGAGAAGGGATTGTGGTGTGGCCATGCTCCCTGGGGGATGATTTCTTGCTTTCTGTCTCTCTGTCTCTGTCTGTCTGGCAAGCGCATGCACCCTATGTCAAAAACCTCTCAAAAAAAAAAAAAAAAAAAAGCCCAAGCCAGGAAGTGAAGTGAGCCAAGGTATGAAAGAGAGGCATTGTATGTTCCCACTTAATACATACTAGTATTGTTATTGCTGCTGTTTTTCAGATGAGGAAACTGAGGCTTGGTAAGTGAGACACAAGTGCCTGATCACATTTTAAGATATGCTAAATCAGGACCAGTAGTTAGTGTAGTGGCTATATCGCTGGATTCCCATGTAGTCGACCGCGGTTCGCATCCCGGACCTGGTGGCTTAAAACTCATGCCGGGCACATGTGCGTGCGTGCCCAAGATACCAAGAGGAGAATGGAGGAGAAGGGATTGTGTTGTGGCCATGCTCCCTGGGGGATGATTTCTTGCTTTCTGTCTCTCTGTCTCTGTCTGTCTGGCAAGCGCATGCACCCTATGTCAAAAACCTCTCAAAAAAAAAAAAAAGATAGGCTAAGTCAGGCTCTCCTGATGTTTGTTGATGATAATGGTGGTGGTGGTGGTGGTGGGAGAGGAGGAGGAGAAAAAAGAGAGGGAGAGGAAGAAAAGAAGACGACGGAAGAGTAGAAGAAAAAGGATGAGACAGAGTATATCAGTGGTGATAAGATGGTGTTGGTGATAATAAAATGATGATGTTGATGATGATGAAGGAAGGAGAAGAAGAGGAGGAGCAGGAGAAAAGGGAAAAGATGATGGCAGTGATTATGATATGAATGATGCTGACCATGACAATGACAAGGTTGAGGATGTTGATGATGATAAATCACGATGCTGAGAAAGACAAAAACATGATGAAATTCAACAATTATTATACATCTGCCATCCACCAGGCACTGTGCTAAGCACCTCACACCCACTGAGGAGGCTGGAGCGAAGAGGGTATGGGCATAACTAGCATCACATGAGTGATGAGTGTGGAACACGTCACAGGTCCAAGTCTGTCTGACTGAAGAGCCCATGCTTTTATCTTTTTGGAGAGGTTTTTGCTATGGGGCGCGTGTGCTCGCCAGACAGACAGAGAGAGACATAGAGACAGGAAGTGAGAAATCATCCCCCAGGGGGGATGGTTACGCCGCAATCCCTTCTCCTCCATTCTCCTCTCGGGATGTTGGGCACACACGCACACGTGCCCGGCGCGAGTTTTAAGCCACCGGGTCCAGGATGCGAACCACGGTCGACTACGTGGGAGTCCAGCGACATAGCCATTACGCTAACTGCTGATTCCCAAGAGCCTATGCTTTTTGATCCACATGGGCATCACTGTTTGGGAGATGAGGCTGGACTAGAAGCTCAGGAGGATTGTCTCAGCTTTCTTCATATAACAGACTTGCCCCAAAAGCTTTTTAAAACACCTGCAGCCTGAGCCCCAACCCTGGACGTTGGCCATTCTGGCAATTTTTTTTCTTCTTCTTTTAGATAGGGACTTGCCACGTCCTGATAATCTTGCCTCAGTCTCCCAGCTGGGACTGCAAACATGCCACTAACTTTTTTTTTAGACAGAGTCTTGTTATATTGCCTAGGCCAGCCACCAGCTTGCAATCCCCTTGCCACAGCCTACCTGAGTTGCTGGAATGACAAGTGCACCCACTGCACCCAACCCTTAGGTTAGAACAGGAATTGAACCCAAGCGTCCCCCTATCTTAGCAGCACATGCTACTACAGCTGAGCCTATTTAGTTACTTGTGAAAACCACACTGTGGGGACCAGCAAGTGGTGTGGTGGTTAAGGGCCCTGGGCTCCCACATGGCCAACCATGGTTTGAGTCCTGGACCTGGCGGCTTGCTTTCTCACTCCCCCCACTCCCCCCCCTCTCTCTCACTCTGTCCCCTTCTGGTCAAATTAAAATAAATAAATAAAATAATGTTCAATAAAATAATTCTTTTAAAAACAGTGCTCCCTAAAGTTTACTCAGCACTAATTTTTCAGGCATCTCTGGGCATTCTCCAGTCTCCCAAACAAGGAGGCTGCAGGGGAGGAGCTTGGCGGAGCACCTCAGTAGGATGTTAGGGGAGTTAGAGAGGTTTGTTTTAGGTAAGCCCCCGGGCAAGTCAGGCTATGAACCAAAACAAGCTGAGATCAAGAAAGCCTCGCCAGAACACATGAACTATGCTTTGGTGATGTCACCCCTTTCCTCAACTTTCTGGACATCTCTGCAGAGTGAGGGCACCTTATAAATAAAAACAATATTTCCAATTCCCTTTCCATTAAAGCGAAGGCAATATGATGTCCTGGAGTGAATTTAGAAAGAATAGTGTCATTGCGTTTAGACGCAGGTACAACCCTAAAGTTAATTTCATCCAAGCTTTTTATTGGTAGGGAGGAAATGGAGATCCAGAGAGGCACGGGGGAGTGTCCAAGGCCACGTGACCAACCTTCTCATCCAGGGAAAGGGCCTGCTTACTGCTGCTATGAACGAGGACACTCCAGGCTGCTGCCGCTGCTCCTTCCTCTTCTTTTTAAATTTTGCTATAGGGTGTGAGTGCTTGTTAGAGAGAGAAAGAGAGAGAATCCCTTTTCCATTCTCCTCTTGGGATTTTGGCCATGCATATACACACACCTCGTGTGTTTTTTTAACACTGGGACTCAAGCCATGCAGCTAGCCATATGGGATCTAGCCTCCTTAACCACCATGCCATTGGCTGGCCCACTCCAGGTTTTTTGCTATGAAGCCTTTTTAAGAAAAAAATCAAATCAATATGCTTAATATAATTTTTATTCATGTACTTCAAAGACGCAGTGTGACAGTTAAGTCCACTGTCAATATTTTCATGAACTCTGTGGAAAATATGATGTTAAAGTCTTTTGGTAACCACTTCATTAAGCTTGGCTTTTTCTGGGCCACCACAAAAGGTAAATAAGCCCTAATGAGTAATGCATCCAAGCTGAGATCCTGTAAGCTATGCAGAGTCAGTGCCTCAAGACACACTCATGCCCTCAGCCCACGTCCCAGGGGAGTCTGAGAAAAGCGATCCTAGCCCTGTGCTGTGCACTAAGACCTTCAGACAAGGACGTATTAACCTGCAAATGAGATACTAGCCAAATAAAGCCAGAATTTCCATAGACTGAGAAGAATCACGCAGCGTCGGTAATACGGTAAAGTTAGCATCCTGCCAGTTGGCCTCCCATCAAAGCAGAACTCCCCGGTAACAAATACACAGAGTTTAAGGGGACTGCTTGGGCTGACAGTCACCTGAGGCCTTATTCCTTCATTCCTCCCACAAACTCTGTGCTAGGTACGGGGATTCAATAGTGATTAAGAAGAGGAAGTTCCAGCCCCAAGGAGTTTGTTATCTTTGGGGAGGAATCATAGTACAAGCAAAGAGATTTGGAATCTGAGGTTGCAAAGGGGATTTGTAGAGGGATGACTGTCTCGTTTTGGGAAGTAGGATCAAGAGTCTTTTTTTTTTTAGAGTTTTTTGCTATAGGAGCCCGCGCACTCACCAGAAAGCCAGAGAGAGACAGAGAGACAGAAAGCGAAAAATCAGCCCCCAGGGGGATGGCCACGCCGCAATCCCTTCTCCTCCATTCTCCTCTTGGGATCTTGGGCACGCATGCACACGCGCCCGACAAGAGTTTAAGCCACTGGGTCCGGGATTCGAACTACGGTTGACTACTTGGGAGTCCATGGGAGCCATTATGCTAACTACTGGTCCCAAGAATACTTTCTTAGAAGAACTGTAGAGTTGAAAGAAAGATCTCTCTCTCTCTCTTTTAAATAGAAAAAACTTGAGAGTGTTTACTGGATAATGGACAAAACAGCCACCAGAAAGAGGAAGAATTGATGTCAGTTATTGACTTTCTTTCTTTCTTTCTTTTTTTTTTTTTTTTGAGAGATTTTTGCGATAGGGCACGTGTGCTAGACAGAAAGAGACAGAGAGACAGAAAGTGAGATATCACCCCCCATCCCTGCCAGGGGGAATGGCCATGCTGCAATCTTTTCTCCTCTATTCTCCTCTCAGAATCTTGGGAACACATGGACACATGCCAGCTTGAGTTTTAAGTCACCAGGTCCAGGACTCAAACCATGGTCAACTACGTGGGAGTCCACCGATGAAACCATTACGCCATCTGCTGGTCCTGGCCTGAGTTTCTTAAGAACGCGGAAGAGGATAGATACAGGTAGGGAAATGAGCCTTAGGAGGGAATACTTGCCTTTGAAATAGATAAGAAAGAAACAATAGTGGACACAGATGTGGATATGCTGGTGGGCAGGACGCCAGATTTGGGAATGGATGGTGTGACTGCTTTGCGTGAACTAACATCACCTGAGATTGGCAGGGATGGTGAAGGGCTTCAGGAGAGGGAAAGTTTAACAAAATGCTGGAAACTACGGGCCTGGAGATGTTGTCTATCAGGCCGTGGTGGTGTCTAGTTGTGGTAAAGGCCCACGAAGGAAGAGTAGCACCAAAACGAATGGCTGTGTGGTTTCCCTGAGAAAGACTCAGCAGCGTAAGTACGGAAGCAAAGAAGGCTGGCTTAGTCCAGGATTCATTTTTCTAGGCAGATAAAAGGGGAGGGAAAATGGGGCAAAGGGATTAGTTTTTCTCATTAGGTTTTGTAACTCAAGGTGAAGTGATGGGGTAAAGGAGGGAGTAGAAGACCAGACAGTGGCATAGTGATAAAATGCAATGCTGACTGAGGATATTCCATGTAGGAAAGTTCCCAGTTCAAGTCCAGCGATCTGAGTATGCTGACACATACTTGCCCATGATCTTAGGCTGGCTAGAGGTTGGGCAAGGATCATGGCATCAAGTCCCTGTTGGAGGTGTGCTCCCTCTGTTTTTCTAACCTATCAAATGAATAAATAAATAAATGTCAGCAAAAAGAAGGGAGTGGATTCAGAAGGGACCAGTAGATTGGGGGAAATGAATTACTCAATGGTCTGGAGGTCTCACTGAGGTTAAAACCATATGCTGTGAGACTAGTGGAGGAAAAATACTTAGACATTTTTGATAGGGAATAAGCTATTAAAACTTTGGTTTCAGGTCATGGTAAGTTAGGCTTTTTTTTTTGAGAGATTTTTATAGGGCACATATGCTCACCTGGAGAGACAGAGAGACAGAAAGTCAGAAATCACTCCCTGGGAAGATGGCCCACCGCAATCCCTTCTCCTTTATTCTTCTCTAAGGATTTGGAGCATACATTCACATGTGCCCAGTGTGTTTCAAGCCACTGGGTCTGGGATTCAAACTGTGGTCGACCACATGGGAGTCTAGCACCTTAACCACTATGCTATCTGCTGGTCCTGAGTTAGGCTATTTGGGCCAATTGATCTGCTGAAGACAATCAAGAATGTGCATAAGATATAAAATATCTTAAAAGTAACAAGAGCTGACAAGACTGTAAGGAATTACTAGGCCAACACTGAAAGAGAAAGAAAAAAGAAAAGAAAACAGAGAGGTAAGTGAGCACAGACTGCTTTTGCCCTGAGGGAATTTGACAATTTAGCAAATCTAAACTCTTATTTTGTCTGTCAAAATTAAAGTCAAACACCAGCACAAAGTGAGTGTATACTCTAACATCAGAGGCCTTCATGACCATGAACTGGGCTTCCTAAAACTATTTGCTTAAAGTAGAGAGTAAATGTAATTAAACCAATTCTTTTTTTCCCCCATTTCGATTTGCCCTGAGGGAATTTGACAATTTAGCAAATCTAAACTCTTATTTTGTCTGTCAAAATTAAAGTCAAACACCAGCACAAAGTGAGTGTATACTCTAACATCAGAGGCCTTCATGACCATGAACTGGGCTTCCTAAAACTATTTGCTTAAAGTAGAGAGTAAATGTAATTAAACCAATTCTTTTTTTCCCCCATTTCGAAGCAACTCCTTTTTTTTTTTTTTTTTTTTTTTTTTTTTTTTTTTTTTTAATTTTTAGTTTACTGATCAGATTACAAAAACAATCATGGTGGATACCTCAGTTCATCTTTCTAATAAGTCTGTTGATCTGGTCTTCCTCGTTGCCAGCATCTCCACTTTCTACAGAATGGGTGGTCTTTTTCTTCATTCCAGCTCATGGAAAGATAATTTGAAGGGACACAGGAAGTTATTTGCTTTGAAGCCTTTTCCAACAGCATAGATTTCATGAATCATTTTCCATGCAGATGATGCCAAATTTACCAAGAGATTGAGCAATCAAAGAGTTATCTGTCAAAACAATTCACTTCTTATTGACTGTGCCATAATCACACTTGTAAATTAATTCATCTACTGACTTCAGGTTTGGGTACCCCCATGCAATATATGGTTCCACAATTCTCAGCATGTTAACTGAGGCCTTGTTGAGCTTATCAGAGGTTCCACTGAAGATCTGGCAAAGACGAAGAAGCTGTAACACCTTTCAAACCTTTGGGCTCACTCCATTGATACCTCTGTTCTGACAAATGCCAATTTGAGTTCAGCATGTACATGAAGTCACAAGCTTTTCTTGCCATCCTGGCCATGTGAATCTCAGTTCTGCACATCTGCCTATATTCCTTATGATAGTGCTTAGTTTTTTCTTGGATAAGCTTCTTCCTTGCCTTTTGAAGCATCTTTTGAGCAAACTTCTTTCTTAGTCCCTTGATCTTCAACTCTGCAAAATCCCTTCACTTTTTCTTCAGGGTTTCTAGCACAGCAGGAACCTTTTTCTTGGCATCTTCTGCTGCAGCAGGAACATTTTCTTGATTTCTGCCGCAGCAGGAACCTTCTTTTTCTTCTCTTGAACACCCTACATGGTTCTAGGCAGAAAAAAAAGGTCCTATTTTAAATAAATTCTTACATGATCTAGCAACTCCAATTTGAACCAAGTGGGTGGGCTAGGGAAACTCAATCCTTGATTTTGAAGTAAGGTGGGTTCTAAACTAAGGTCCAGATACATATGTTTCAAAAATAAATTTTCAAGTATAATGGCCAGCACACAAAGATGGCTAAATAAATATGAAAAAAAAAAGATACCATAAGGAACCCACAGATGTAACGGATCCATGGTTTTCAGATATTGGTATTATCAGATACAGACTATAAAAAAGTTATGCTTACTGTATTTAAAAAAGTTAAGGTCAGCTTAAAAATGTCTTCAGAGAAAAAGAATGATAAAAAATGACATAGCAGATTTGAAAATCAAATAGAATTTTTAGAATTGAAAGATACATGGATTAAAGTAGGGAATAACCTTTGGCTTTTGAGGATTCTGAGGTAGAGCAACAAATGATGCTGATATTGTCCGGAATATGGCCTATGGTGTTTTGTGGCTGAGGTGGAGTAGAGAAGTCATTCAGAGAATTGGAAGGGATGAAGGAATTGAGAGGCTACAGGGTGGGTTCAATTTCCACATGGCCTGTGAAGTCATTCAAAATTGTGGCAAGACTGGGGTAGCGAGATAGGTGCCAAAGATATCACTGGATGAAAGGACGGTTAGCAGACAGAGATGAAGAGCTTTGGAGAGCGGTCTTGCCAGGCGACAGTGAAACATAATGGAGTAAAGAATTATAATAGGAGCGAAGAAGTGGTTTGGAAATAGTGTCAAGGAGTAAGAAGGATGGATACCATTTCTGTGTCAAGAACTGTGAAGGGTCTGAGATTTTACTCTATTTGCAAGCTACCAACTAAGCCTGCCTTGGCTTCATGGATGCTGGCAGAAAATTGAGCCTTGGGAAGAAAGGACAGTTTATTACTCACGGCAACAGCAGTAATCAGAGCGTCTGCATCTGCATCCATTCTTTGACTCCAATTGCTATAGGGAGATGTAGAGAAGGTTAAGGGGTGATACTTGCATATGGAGTAGGCTTGATGCCAAAACAGACAGGAATGCTCCTTGAGGGGGGCCAGAAATCAGGTCCCTGGCATTCGTTGCTTGACAAAGAGACAAGAGCTGGTGAATGAGAAAAGGAATTTATTTAGCGAGGTCCACACCGGGGAGAGAACAGACCAGAGTCCATAACCATCTCTGTGTACTGGACAGGACACAAAGCTTATATAGGGGAAGAGGTCAGTGTAAGTTATATCTAGAAACAAAGGGCAAGTTATTCACTGTCTTGGGGCAAAATTATTGTCTTTGGCAGGATCAGGGAGCAATCACTGATTTGGGGGGGGGGCAGTTTCCCTTCCAGGCATGCAGGACATGGTAGGATGACCAGTTTCAGTTCTCTGCAAGAGCCTTTAAGATAAGCAGTAATTGGGACCAGCAGGTGGCTTAGTGGTTAAGGGCACTGGACTCCCACATGGCTGACTGTGGTTTGAGTCCTGGACCTGGCAGGTAGCTTTCTCACTTTCCCTCTCTCTCTCTCACTGTGTCCCTCTCTGGTCAAATTAAAAATAAGTAAATAAATAAAAAAAATAAAGTTAAATAACAAAATTAAAACAAAAAAGATAAGCAGTAATTAACAAGGCCGCAGAAGCAAAATGGATTAAATCTTGGTTTAGAAGCAGTAAAGTCTTGGTGTAACTTTGCCCTGCTTTAGCTTATAAATTTTTTTCATATGGGAAGGGGCTGGTGACCTCCCTATTTTTCCATAGCCAGATATATGTAAAGTCTCAGCAAGTCACTGTGAGAAAGACAAAATATTAGCTTCTATAATACTCATTGTGAAGTAAAAGAAGCTGAAGACAGATTTTCCCAAGACTTAATCTATTAAAATGGACTCTATGACTTAATGCAGTAGAGTCACTTTGGTTCTCTTAGAGCTTGGTTACAGGCTATATTTCAAGAGAGGAATCCTACGTTTAGAGACTCTGAATCTTCTATAATGGGCAGTAAGTCAGCTTTCTCTTTGCTCTGGAAGACATGACTACCCTTTACTCCTGAAGGAGACACTCTTTTTATCTTCTAGGTCTGTCACTGTACACACATTTTGAAAAAGTCTAGAATGATGGTATCAATTTCTCTGTGGATGAGATGTACTGAAATGACAGAGACCGAAGGAAAATTGTTAACATTTTAAAGCCCAGACCCAATGAATGTGAGGATAAATGGTTTGTACTTGCCAGAGTTCAAAGGAAATAGTGTTCTCAGAACCAGCAGGATTTTAGGCAGAACCAGGAGGTGAAGAATGCATTGTATGAGGAAATTAAGAATTTAAGGAATTTGTTTCTACTCACTAAAACAGAAGTGTTAATTGGGTCAATAAAACACAATTTTATACCAAAATTATGTTTGATACATCAAAATACAATTCAACATTGCATTGTAGTGCATTCCAGAAAAGGCAGAGTGGGGAATGGGTTGGGCACCGGACCAGGAATGAGACCTGGAGAGTGGTCCAGTTTGCCTTCGACTGGCTTTCTCTCCCCATTCGTCATTTCCTTATCTAGAAAATAAAAGGATGGAGATACTTAATATTTTCAAGATCTCTTTCTCATTACTAGAAATATATGATTTTTGTGTTTAGAAAATTAGTAATCTAGGGCCAGACGTAGTATGGAGGTTAAGGCAGCTGGATTCTACATGGTTGACTGCATGGTTTGACACAGTGGCTTGAGAATCATGCCAAGCATATATACGTGCATGCCTAAAATCCCAAGAGAGGGATTGTGGCATGACTATTTCCCTGGGGGTGGGGGATGACTTCACATTTTTTCTTTTTCTCTGTCTTTGGTGAGTGCATGTACCCTATAGCAAATTAAAAAAAAAAGAAAAAAGAAAGAGAAAATTGGTGCTCTAAATATAATAACCTAAAGAAATGATCTATTACCCAGAAAACCCTACTTTTTAGACAGAATTTACTAAAATGATGATGAAGAAGAAGGTGATGATGAAGGTGCTGACTACAATGACTATGAAATAGAAGGTGGGAAACATGACTCCCAGCCTAGTGCTGCCCTTCATCTGCTTTTGGATGCCAGAATTATTCATGAGTGTTATTGCCTGGAGAGTAAATTTGCTTTGATGCTGTGTAGAGGCTTACTGACCAACCCTGATTTTTTTAATGCACGATTAGACAGAGTCTCAGAGAGGCAGCATGCGTCAGAGAATGAATGTGGGCTTTGGCACCCAGCAGACCTGGGCATAGATCCAGACTCTTCCATTTACTGGTGGTGAAACTGAAGTGTATTGCTATTTTGTGGCTCTCCCCACATCCCTCTCTTTTGGGAACTGCACACTCACTTCCTGAAGATTGTCCGTAGTCCTGCTCTGTCCATGTGGCTCCTGTAGGAAATTACACATTCTCATATGACTGTGTCCCCTTGGCCACATTTGATTGGTCAAGGGGAGGTATCTGAGTCAAGCTGAGCCAATTAGAGCTTTTCCCTGGGATTTCTGAAAGTGGAACTAAGAAATGGAGGCAGCTCTGCAGATGAAGGCTGAGGATGACAGTGACAGCTGTGTGGGAGAGTGCAGAAAGTCAGAGGTGGAGAGAGAGGCCTGGTGGCATTGAGCTCCAGCTTCTAGCTGTCCCAAAGCTTGTCTTCCCCTTGCCTTTTCTGTGCATTGTTGAGTTCTTAAACACTGTGTTGTATTTTCTGAGCCACCAAGTGCCCCTTTTTGTATGGGGTTGTCCAAGTTGGTTTTTAATCATTTGCAACCAAACAAGTCTGACTCATTTAGAAATCCTGTGCAAGTTGCCCTCACAGCTTCTCAGTTTCCTGATTTATAAAATGGTAACAAGTTGAAATAAAAAATGTATAGTATAGCATAGTTTGGTGGTAGCTGAAAAGATTAAGTGACATAACATATGAAAAAATCTGGCACTATACCTTGCTGGTAGAGGAGCTTAAGAAATATTATGTTCTTTCCTTTTTGGCTTTAAAGACATCCAGGGTGTTATTTTTTTAAAGCTAACATTAACTGAGCATGTACTTGGAGTCAGGCATTATATTTGGTGCTTAGAATTCGTAATCTCACCTAGCCCTCACAATAATTCTTAAAAGTATCTGCTATTATCTACATTTGCAGATGTAGAGACCACAATGAAGGGAATGGATAAGGAGCTATGAACTTGTTCATTGGAGTTAATGACCTCCTACCTCACCCCAAACCTTGAATTATTTGAGTCTCAGAGGAGATAGGTTTGGACAACTGAAACACAAATGAGAGGGTAAATTTTGATACTTACCACCTTGCAAAGATGTTTAGACTGAAAACAGAAACAGTTCCAAGAAGGCTTGGTTGAAGTAACTTTGAGTGGACACTAAGGGTTATTAAGGGAATCTGGGGCAGGTGGGGCCCACAGCTTTTGAACTTCACTTCATGGGAAAGATGTGCCCTCCCTCACCTACTGGAATCTCTCAGCTTCCCTGCAGAACACAACCCTATCCTAGCAAGGCAGAGAAGAGCCTATAGTGGGAGGAGAGGGGTGCTATGATTTGAATGTATATGTCCCTCCAAAGTTCCTATGTTAGAACTTAATACCCAATGTGCTAGTATTAGGAGGTGGGGCCTTTGGGGAAGTGATTAAGTCATGAATGCTCTGCTTTCATGAATGGGATTACTGTCCTTAAAAAAGTCAGAAAAGAGCACCCTAGACCCCAGGCCCTTCTCTTCCTTCTGCCATGTGAGCACTAGTTCCTCCCATCAGGTGAGGATGTAGCAAGAGGTGCCATCTTAGAAGCAGAGAACAAACTCTCACCAGATGCTAGATCTACAGGCACCTTGATACTAGATGGTGAGAAAGAAATTCTGACTATAAATTACCCAGTCTAAGGTATTTTGTTACAGCAGCACAAATGGACTAAGATGGAGGGAAGGGTGTTAAGTCCCTATTGTTGCTTCCGTGCCGCTGTGTGCATCAAGAGGAAACCCCTGAACTTGAGCTCAGGACAGAGGTGGGATGGGGAGCCAGGGAAGATGAAAGCTCAACTGGGACAGCAACCAGAGTCCAGCTCAGTCAGAAGGAAGATGGGATGAGAACCATGTCCTAAGATTTTGTCTGAATTAGGAGATTAACTGGACATGGGAGGTGAGAGAAAAGGAGACTCACTGATGTTATGTCATCTTTGAGATCAGCCTATCTATTGGACAAAGTGAGGAGAGTAAACAGATTTTACTACTGCAAGAGAAAGGAAGGATAGTTGTAAGGAAAAAAGAAAGGAAAGAAAGAAAAAAGGATTGAAGGAAAGAAATTAAAATATCAAAAGGCAGTGACTAAATACTGGTATGGTTTAAAAATGATTGTCATTTCTGATTTTGGAGACCCAAGTGTACATTTCAATATGCCTGCCCTTGTCACATCATTTGCATTCACAGCTGCTTCACTCCAGATGCTCTGTGGCCCCTGCAGACTCCAGGAACAAAGCATAGTGACTGACTTTTCAGTGGCCCAGTTTGGAGGTTGGATGGTAGGAACAAAGGTTTGGCACTAGTAGACTAGTAGCGCCAAGTCCTGGTATGTATTTTCCACTAACCAGCTGTATGATCGCAAGCACCTTGCTGCTTCTGTCTGAGCTGTGCAAGGATTAGTTTGGAACAATTTTCCTAGAAAGGACTCAGTTTCATTTTCAGCATAATAATTTGGACATAATAAGTTTAGTTACCAATGCTGCTTGGTCCCACCTAGAGGAGTGAAAGGGGAGTGATGCCATCTGAAATCGAGATCAGTCTCCTTGGGAGGTTTTCATGTGATGGTTGTGTTGATGGAAAAAATAACCAACTGTAAAATTAATAATTAATGTGGTTTATTTCCAAGCCAAGTGTGAGTGACCTAGGCCCGGAGAAGAGGCATACATGCCTTTTCTCGGGGTGATCATGTACAGAGGTTCCTTTTATTTGTTTTTGAGATTGACAGACAACATTTAGTGAAAAGATTTTTCATTGGTCTGGCCCAAAAAGGCGGGACATGTAGAAGCAGAGGGGGGCGGTGGTTTGTAGGTTATAGGTGGGTTCCACAATTCTTAGGTTGGTGATTGGAAGGGAAGATCTGTGTCTTAGTTAAAGAAAGGCTTAATCTACATCTCAAGGAAAAGAGAAGTTCTGCGTCTTAAAGTAAGGTTTAATCTACATTTCAAGGAAAAGAGAAGTTCTGTGTCTTAGTTAAAGAAAGGCTTAATCTACATTTCAAGGAAAAGAGAAGTTCTGTCTTAGGAAGAGATAAGCAAAGAATATACTGTAATTGGCTGAAATATACATCTCAAAGATACTATACCAGGAACAGGAGGTAGGAAGAATCCTGTTAATAGAAAATAAATGGTCTATTAATGTTTGTGGCCATGACTTCCCCAGTCCCCTTTTGAAAAGATTTTGGAAAATTAGGAAAAGTAGTTAGACTTCTGTCCACAGTTGGAGCCTGGCTGTTGGCTCAGCCAGAGCCCCTGGGGCAGGCTTTGCCCTGAGATGCATGGTAGGGGAAGACTAGAAGGAGCCCTTACTCAGTGAGGGGTGGGGACACTACTCATCTTTCATGCCTGTGGTGTAGCCTGTCCTAGATGGCCCTGCTCCTGAGACCCCTGCCCGGGTCTTACTGACTTCCTTACTTGGTGGGCATGAGGAGCTCTCCCCCTGGATGCCACCCCAGCACTCCAGACCTCTCTGCCACTCAGGTGTGCTCTCCCTCCACTGGTCCCTGGCCTGTCTGGGGGGCAAAGACCTGCCCTGCTGTGTGTGGTCACAGACAGGGCCCTCTCTGGCTATTTCCCTCCCTTTGAAGCAGGCTTGACTCCATCTCGAAGGAATGACTCCATCTTGGAGAAGCACCGCCATTATAAACTGTTAAATTCCTATGACTGGAAACCTGCTCTCTCCCCTTTTATGTAACTGTAAATATAGTGATTAACATTCCTATTGTACATAAAACCCCACTTCCCCTAAACACCTTAAGATGAGGTGTAGTCACTGGACTTTAACGGGAGCCATAGAAGATGATTAAGATTCCATCATGTTTAGTAAGGACACACCTGGAAAGAGGATTAGCCTGCTTCCGTGATGCGTTTTTCTTGATAGGACTCACACTTAAGGATGATTAACCTGCAATTTTTCTACTTTTGTGATGCGCTTTTGCTTGCTTCCCTTTTAGGATCATAAAGCCCTACCCCCTACCCTTTTAGAACCACAGCCTTTTGTTCCTGTAGCTTCCTCTGCCACCCAGAAAGAATGTGCCTTTTTACCTTTATAAGCTCCTTTCTCCTTTCACTCGGGTCTGCAGGGTTTTGAAAGACATGAATTCCCCCTGCCCCTCCCATGCCACAGGCTATTGCAGCAGTTTTCCATATCCATGGCTTGGAGCCTCTTCCTTGTCTATTTAAACAACATGCAGAAGAGGTAGCCCTTCAATGCCTCCCCATTTCCTATTGACCACAGTGTGAAACCTGAGACCCTTTGCAATCTGGTCCCAGTGCACTTTGCCAACCCCTACCCCTTCCTCTCTCAGCTGTGCCTTCTCTCCCACCACATTGCTCCGGGACCCCTTGCTAGCTCCTGAATGCATCCTGGACAGCCTGCTGCCTGCTGTTGTGCCCCTGCTTCCTCTGTCTGCATGGCCTCCACCCGCCAATCTGACGGTTCTGGATGCTGGAGCACCTAGTCTCATCTCTAAAGCCACTGTCCGTGAGATTTAAAGTCACATGCCTCTCCCGCTGCAGCAGCCTTCTCTGATTTGCTGGTAGGTTCATCTTAACTTTCTTCCTCCTCTGTATCCCTGAGGGCAGGGACCGCACCTTAGTATTCCCCACAGTTCCCAGTATGCAGAGGGCAGAACCTGAGTTTATCCATAAGGAGTGCTGGAAGGTGATGAATGGCAGCTCTTGAACAACAGGCCTGGCCTAGGAGTGGTGGGAGGAAGAAGCTGGACAAGATGAGATTTCAGGGGAAGCTGAGGGGTCTTCATGGTGCCCTAGACTCGGGTTGCCTGTGATCCTCTGATATGTCCTGTTGGCATTAAGACAGTAGTTCCCAAACTCATCACCACCAAAGACATTTTCATTATTAAATTTTTCTCTCAAAGACATAGGTTGTCGATGGAAAAATAACCAACTGTAAAAATTAATAATTAATAATTAATGTGGTTTATTCCAAGCCAAATATGAGTGACCTAGGCCTGGAGAAGAGGCATACATGCCTTTCTTGGGGTGATCATGTACAGAGGTTCCTTTTAGTTGTTTTTGAGATTGACAGACAACATTTAGTGAAGAGATTTTCCATTGGTCTGGCCCAAAAAGGCAGAACATGTGGAAGCAGGGGCTTGTGGGTTTTAGGTGGGTTCCACAATTCCTAGGCTGGTGATTGGAAGGGAAGATCTGTATCCTGGGAAGAGATTTACAAAGAAATGTTTAATCTACATCTCAAGGAAAGGGAATTCTGTGTCCCTTGGGAAGAGGTTAGCAAAATAATATACTGTAATCAGTTGAATATACATCTCAAAAATACTATGTCAGGGACAGGATTTAGGAAGAATCCTATTAAATGGGGAAAAAATGGTCTGTTAATGTTTGTGGGTGTGACTTCTCCTAGGCTCTCTTGAAAGAACTTTGGAAAAATAGGAAAAAGCAGTCAGACTTCTATCCACAGGTTTAGGAGGATTTTCTCTATCCCCCCAAACTGCATTTGTTTACTAATTTATTTTCCTATCTTTGTCATTCAGAGACCCATGTTGATGCCACCATGGGCCTGGCCCCCTTTTAACGTTCTCATCCTTGCCTGGAATTTCTTTTCTTCCCTCCTGCATCTCTGGATTCTATGCATTTGTCAGGCCAGCTTACACTGTCCACCCCCAGCCTGCAGTCCTTGCTGGTGTTTTCATCCTATTACCCCAGCACTGATCTGGCCATGTAGAGAGCACGGGTAGTAAAGACAGAGATCTCTGGCCGGATCTGTAGGGGACAACTGGTGCCTTGTCCATAGCACCTAGTACCCTCCATTTCCACCACGCTGGTGGTGTCCTGCTGACATCTGTGACTTCCTGCTGGAAACTTGACTGGAATTAGCCCTCCAGGGAGCAGCTCTCTATTACTGCCTGTGGTGAATGCGTACCCCAGGTTCCTTGCCCTTTGTGGGGTGGGTCGTGGTGGCAATGGTGAGGCATGTTCTACACACTCTCAGAGGGCCCAGTGGCCTCAGAGTAACGTACTCACTAGCACGTCCCACACTGGCTTCCTTCCCTTCCCTGTCTCACTTATCTACTCCCTTACTGATGCTTCCTGGAATCGCCTCCCACATAAACCTCTTGCACCAAAATCTTTGTCTCAATATGCTTCTAGAGGAACCCGGCCCAAGATGATATCTCATTTCCACTGCCCATAGGACCAATACCCAAATCTTTTGCATGCCACATTTCAAATTAGACCCTGTCTCCACTTCCAGCTCAGGGCTCGTTTGGGTCCCCTTGCAAGGGCAAACTGGCTCTAAACCTTTGGCCCCAGTTTTGCTCTGACCAGTGGCCTGGCTGTTAGTGCTGTCTTCCCACTTGGCCGGGCTCATCTGCCCTCACACCTCTCCTTCTGCTCCCTGTGCAATCTTACGCTTTTGAGAGAGCTGCTATCTTCCTGGGACAACCTCATCTTCCCTTCCACTGGGCCAGCACACTGCCAGCACCCAGCATGGCAGCAGCCCTTCTGGGAAGCTGTCCACAGCTGCTCCTGTCGGAGTTGGAGATGTCCCTTGTCCCCTCTACTTCATGGCACCTGCTCTGGTTACGGCTCTCACCACACGGCTGATTATGAAGACACATTCATCCCTGTTCCTGGTGGTGAATGGAAAGGTGCCTGCTCCACCCTGGCTGATAACTTCTCAGGGTCAGGGTCCAGGTCCTCATTCTCTGTGCCTCCTGAAGCACCTGCTCAGCCAGAGATGAATCCAGCAAATGCCCAACGATGACTCAGCATCCTGTTAGCAAAGAGCACATGGGGAGGAGCTGGTTTTTGGAGGGAGTGGGCAGCCTCCAGAGAATGAGAACCAGAATTCCGCAGGGTGGTGGGGCGAGGGGAAAGAACAGGGAAGTATGCGAGCTGTAAGGAGCAGGGCGCTCTGCCGCCCTCAGATTAACCGGAGTGCAAAATCCAAGAGCCAGCTTCGGCTGCCAGGACGGGGCTGCAGAGGCTTTTGGAGTTCGACTGAATATAGTTTTATTAACTTCACATTTTGCCTCTAGTTCCTCCCCTTGTTTTTGCGCCTTCTGGTGCCTTCGCTTTCCTGGACGTGGTGATGGGCAGTGGCAGGGAGCCATCCTCGGCCACCCATACCCTCTAGGCTTGCCTCAGCCCCTGTCCGCCCTGGCTCGAGTTCAGCACTCCCTACCCTCTGAATATCTACCCACACCTCATCTTATCTTGGCACCTTTTGTGCTACAGATCAGGCCGCTCCTGGAGCAAGACTGTTTCTCCTACAGAGGGTCTTCTGTAGCCCTCCAGACCCTGACCTCTGCCCCAGGCAGTGAGGGTAGGGTGGGGTCCAGATGGGCCCAATGGGGTGCGATAGAAGCCTGGTTACTCAGTCCCACCTGTCAAACTCTTCTTTTTTCTTTTTTTTTTTTCTTTTTTCTTTTGAGAGGATTTGCTTAAGGCACATGTGCTCGCCAGAAAGACAGAGAGAAACAGAGAGATAGAAAGCAAGAAATCACCCCCCGGGGGGATGGTCATGCTGCAATCCCTTCTCCTCCATTCTCCTCTCGGGATCTTGGGCACGCACGCACACGTGCCCGGCGTGAGTTTAAGCCACCGGGTCCGGGACTCGAACTGTAGTCGACTACATGGGAGTCCAGCAACATAGCCATTACACCAACTGCTGGTCCCAAACACACCTTTTCTTTACAGGGGACTCAATTTCTTCATTGGCAGCCTGGGATGACAGAAACTCATTGTGTGGAGAATAAAGAAACAAGAAATTAAAGACCTGGGCCTTCTGGAGTGCCAGGCACTTTTGCATATATTGAGTTTGCTTGTCACCAGTGTTGCAAGGTGGTATTTACTGCAAGAACTTAGAGCTTCTAAGATGTCTAAGTTTCAGAACTATTCAAAAGGGCAAGGTGGGATTCCCACCCAGGTTCTTATTTTTAAAATCTTTTTTTCTTTTTTTTTTTGTTTTTGAGAGAGATTTTTGCTATAGAGCGGATGTGCTTGCCAGAGAAGCAGAGATACAGAAAGCAAGAAATCATCCTCTGGTGGGATGGCAACACTGCAAACTCTTTTCCTCCATTCTCCTCTTGAGATCTTGGGCACGCACGTGCACGCACCCAGCATGAGTTTTAAGCTGCCAGGTCTAAGACTCGAACCACAGTCTACTATGTGGGAGTCCAGTGACATAACCATTATGACATCTGCTGGTCTCCCTATTTCTAAAAGCTGCCCAACAATAGTAACTCTGAAATACTGTCTTACACTTCCTCCAAGCCAACCTCAGTGCTGTCGTAGTGGAGAAAAGTAATATTTCCTTACCCATTGCAAGGTTCATGGCTGAGACTTCTTTAACAAAAGATTAACAAGAGTAAAACATACAAATGTATTTAATATGAGTTTGATATGACATGGGAGCCTTCAGAAGCAAGAACCAAAGAAACAGGGAGGTCTGTGCAGTTATAGACAGTTGCACAGAACTAAGAGGAGGGGACCAAAGGGTAGGACCTGAGGGTAATAACTGGGGAACTGGGGCCGGCAGGTGGTGTGGGGTAGAGGGCGCTGGACTCCCACATGGTCAGCTGTGGTTCCAGTCCTGGACCTGGTGTCTTGCTTTCTCACTTTGCCTCTCTCTCTCTCTGATCCAAAACTGGAAAATAATAATAATAAAGTCAAATAAAATAATTCTTTAAAAAAATAACTGGGGGAACTTAGCAAAACCTGTCCATTCGGGTCCTTCTTTGTGTCCCTGTGTCTTGATTCCTTTCCTCCCGGTATAGGGAGGCCCCTTCGGAAAGAGAGTTCATGATCTATTTCAGGGTAAGGTCGGAGAGTTCTTTTATGACCTGCTGCCGCAGAGGATGATGGGAGAATGTTGAAGAGACCACCTTGCTCTTGCTGTTTTCTCGGATTCCTTCAGCTTAAAACACTGAGTGTAAGGCACCGTGTTTGGGGGTAGCATGAACAGCCCTGTCACGGTCTCTGCCCACCTTGGTTTTCCTTCTGAGTCTCTTAACTGGTTCTCAGCTTTCTATTTATCTCTGCCACCCTAGTAATCTTTTCAGAAAACAGATCTGCTGTTGACAGTCCCCTGCTTTAAAAATTTCAGAGTGCATTTTTGTCCAGAAATTTCAAATGAGGTCCTTGCAGGCTGGTCCCCAGCTGCCTGCCTGGGACCATCTTCCTGGTCATATTGTAACGGCCAGAATAGACCCCTTCTTCTTTTCTTCTTTTTTTAAAGAATTATTTTATTTAACTCTATTTATTTATTTAAATTTGACCAGAGAGGGACAGCATGAGGGAGCGAGAGAGAGACAGAGAAAGTGAGAAAGCAAGCCACCAGGTCCGGGACTCAAATTACAGTCGGCCATGTGGGAGTCCAATGCCCATAACCACCATGCCACCCACTGGTCCCATAGGCCTCCTTCTTTCATACCTCTGCGATGACACAGATATTCAGGGCAGGGATGAGAGAAGAGGGTCTCCCCCCACCACACACACCACTCTCCTCTGCCTGTGGACTCGTCCTCCAATCCAAGTTCCAATCTCAGCACTTGCGGAAGCCATCCGTCACCCCCTGGGGCAAATCCACCTCTCAGGAATACCCAGAATGGGCCAGTTCTTGCCCTTTACATACTACCAACGGATGCAGCTCTGTGTGCGAGGATCCCCCCACTCAGCACCAGAACGCCAGCCGCCAACAGGAGCTGGCACCAAGCTGCAGGCTTTCTGCCTCGACTCTGCACAAGATGAAAACATGGCTACCTCTCTGGGGGAAAGGCCTGCAGGTTGGATTCCCCGAGAAGCTGATTCTGAGAAGTCTGTGGGCAGGATGCTTAGTCAGGAGGACCTGGGTGCTTGGGAAAGGGGAGAAGGGAGTAGGCACGGGCAGAAGCCAGGCCCAACCACAACCCTGGCTGATCTCATGGGCAGCTCTGGGGCCAGCAGAGCCCAGTCACAGCAGACCTGCTTTACCGAGGAGGCTCGTCCCTGTACCCCAGCATGGCTCAGTTGCTGGATGTGGGCCTCCTGGGAAAGGATGCTACCTTGAGCTAGGCCCGCTGCAGGTGAGGTGATGGCTGAGGGCCACTGCCACTCCCTGCACCTGCAGAAGCAAGTCCTTCCTTGAAGAGGGCGCCGGGAGGTGCACGACAGTGTCCACCCCGAGGGCATGAACTTCCGCTCATCCATACTTCCGCATGCTTGCATCGGCCATGGATGGCGCAGGGTGGTGGGCCCTGGGGCTGCCTGCCATTGCTGGGACAGAGACATGATGACTCACTGGTGGGAACATTGCTAGCATGACACAGCAGGGGTCAGAAGACGTGTCCATGGCCCCCGAGCTGCCCCCATGCCCACAGACCCCAGCTCCTTCTTAGGTGCTTGGCCACTTCCCACCACATTTGGGGCAACCACACTGTGCCTGTCTCAGGCTCTCGACCCTGAAATTTCTAGGTTATTTTCTTCCCTGGGCCCCTTTGCTTCATCATGGATCCCAGAAAACCCCTCCAGGGTTCTGGGAATGATTTGGTGAGGGGGAGATGGGGTTGCTTACGGGCACTGAGGATGGGTGGTGCCCAGCCGCAGGGAGCTGGCGGTGGTGATGGAGTGGCAGACTGGGCCTTCACTCGAGGTTTCATGCTGCAGGAAAGCAGGCTGCAGACAAAGGTGCATTGTTCCTGTGGCCTCAGAAGGGAGGCAAAGGTCCTTCACCGCCTCTTCATCTCTGCCAGGGAAAAGCTGGGGTGGGCTGCCATGTGCAATGCATTTAGTTCTGAAAACGGCCGTGAGGGCTGTGGCATGTGGGTCAGTCAGGGCCGGCCTCCTCGAGAAGCGCCAGGTCCTCATGGGGAAGCTGTGGAAGTGCTTGGTGGTGACACTAGTGCCCTAGGTTAGAGGAGCCCAGACCACCCTGTTCCCCAAATCCTGCGGGAGTCATGGGGTGGGAGACCAGATTCAAATGCCACCTTCTGCATGAAGTGCACCTTGATTGCTCCAGCCGGCCTGAACTGGTTCCTGTGACCTCCAATGGCGTAGAACACATGGTTTGCTTTTGTCGCAAGGCATGTTCATCCTTTGGCCCAGAGATCAGAACTCTATGGCAGAAGTAATACGATAATGAAGACGTCGGTAGCTAGCTGAGGCTCAGAGAGGTTAAAAGACTTGCCTAAGGTCACTCAGTTACAAAGACGCTGAGGCTGGATTGGAGCAGCCTGGCTCTGAAGTTTGTAGTATTTGCTGTGTTTTCTCCTGGGTCACTGGTCCTCTCTTACGCCCCTGATGAAACCACCCTTCAGGTTCAGGTTGGGGAGTTCATGTGAAGGCAGATGGAGGGATCTTAAAAGGCAGGCAAAGAAACTTGCCCAGCAAATCTCAGCCCCTGCCAAGGAGACTTGGCCACCAGACCCCTGAAGTCAGACCCACACTCCCCTCCCCACCCCCTTTATTCCCGCAGCCCAAGAACTTGTTACATTTCTTGCTCTTGGGCAGAAGTTCCTCCAGCTTTCTCCGACAACTTGCTGCTTCATGTGAAACCTCATCCAGGTAATTTTCCTCTTCACATTATAAAGAGTAATGGAGGGGGGAGGTGCTTTTTATAGGAAAAACTCCTCAAAGCTGAGCAGCCTCTGCTCTGGGGCAGACAGCAGAAGTCTGCAGGGTAGCAGCGCCTGAAGGGGCTGGAAGAAATTAACTGCACGTCTCGATTTCCACTCATCCCGGCTACTGCTGGTGGTGGTGAGTCTCAGTATCTCCTGGGCCATCTGAAGCCACTTCTGTGTCTTCAATCACAGGGACTGGGGTGTCTTTGGGGTTCTCCTGCCCTGGTGTCTCCAGGAACGCGGTGAGGGAGTTCTTATGACTCTTCGACCCCTTTGGAGAGATTCAACTCAAAGCATTTCCATGAGCCTTCTGTTTATTCTTCCCTGGGGACACCGGGGAAGAAGTGTCTGTGAGCACCTCTGTGTGTCTGGCATGCTTTGGGGTGCTTCCGGATCATTGCTTGGGATTCTCAGTCTCTGCAGCAGGCTAGTGTCTCAGAAGCAGGTGCTGAGTGGGAGCTCGGGCCCGAGCTGTTCACCGGGGTTAATGCCAGGAAGAGGTGGAGAAGGAAGCAGAAGGTGCAAAGATGCTGAACTGGATCAACCTCCTGGGGATCACAGAGCAAGAATCACCCATCAGACTGACCAGCCTGGGCCTATAAACCCCATCTGCCTTCATAACTGGAAGCAGGCTGTCTTGGGAAGGGCGTGGCCTCGGGAGCTGAGCCGGCAGGCTCTCTGCAACTGAGCCTGATCCTGAAAGAGCCAACAGCTAGAGGCTGTCAGCTGACTTCACCCTCAGAACTGCAGGCAGGGTGAGTCCGTGCAGGGGAACTGGGAGGTGCACCTTTGTATCTGTAGTATGCGAGGCAGTCTTCCAATTCCGACTTGACAGATGAGACTCACAGAGGGTATGACACTGCCCAAGGCAACACAACTAATAAACAGCAAAGCCTAGATTGGAATACAGGGCCACCTGAAGTCAAGCGTCATGTCTTTCCTGTGATGCAACGCCACAGGTCTTGGGGAGGAGTAAGGAGAACATAGCGCTGTGTAACACCGGTTTGTAGAGCTGTTCAACAGTGTTTCCTGTGCGACTGGGGAGAGACGTGTTCCGATACGCAGATAACGGGCAGCACAGGGCAGTGCCCGGACCCCACCTGCTGGGATGGAGTTTCGTGACTCTGGAGACTGGCACAACCCTTGCTTGGGATTCGCCAGCCTGGGAGGGGAGGAGAAGACATTCCGGGCAGCAGGTATGGCGTGAGCAGAGGGATGGAGGCTGGAACGGCCAGGCCCACACAGGGGAAGGTGAGCATAGTGGCCTGGCTTTAGGGGAGCCATGGGAGCCAAATACAGGAAAAGGAAATGGGGAATGTGAAGTCAAGCTGCATTCTTTTTAATTTCCCATACTCACCTTGGGCACTTACCACGTGCCAGGAGGCTGTCAGTTCAGATAAGCCCTGAGCGTGCAGAGTAGACAAGAAGGGCTTTGTCATCTGCCGGTGAGGCCACAGCTGCAGCCAGGAGGTCCAAGCCAGACCCGAGGATGTGCCTCTGTCTGCAAGGGCCGCTGCAGGAGACCAGTGGGACCAGCCTTGCCTGAGTCTAAACCCGCCTGGGGTTGGGGTGGTGAGGAGGGACCTGCAGGGATCTGGGAGGACAGCTGCTTTACCTCGGCCCCAACCGTCTCTACTTGCTGAGGGGAGCTGCTGAGGCCACTAATGCCTGCTGGGTCCCCAGGAAGGACAGAGTGAGACTGAAACCAGGGGAAACGCTACTCTTACTGGTTGAATTGTGTCCCCCAAGAAGGAGATGATGCAGTCATGAGCC
>NW_006159732.1:760356-770873 GCF_000334495.1 Tupaia belangeri chinensis
GCCACGAAGCTTGGAGGAGATCTGGGGCAGTGTGGCCCTGCCGGCATCTTGTCCTCGCACTTCCACCCTCCACACTGTGAGACAGTAAGTTTGCTGTTTTAATCTACCCCTTTCGTGGCACCTCGTTACGGTTGCTCCAGGACACGAATACACGCGCCATCTAATCTCACTCTTATTAAGATTATTTTAACTCTCAAAGTGGGAAGGACAAGTCAGGACACTCCTTAGGTTGAAAACACTTAGCTTTGGGACCAGCATTTGGCGTAATGGCTATGTCGCTGGACTCCCATGTAGTCGACTGTGGTCGCGTCCCAGACCTGGTGGCTTAAAACTCACGCTGGGCGCGTGTACGTGCGTGCCCAAGATCCCGAGAGGAGAATGGAGGAGAAAGGATTGCGGCATGGCCATCCCCCCGAGGGGGTGATTTCTCGCTTTGTCTCTCTCTGTTTGGTGAGCGCACGCGCCCTATAGCAAACAAAACAAAACAAAACAAAACAAAACAAAACAAAACAAACCTCTCCAAGAAAAAGAAAACACTTAGCTTTATTAAAAACAATAACAAAAACCTTCTCCAGGGGCCCATTTCTCTCACCTTGGACTGATGAAAACACCTTTCCAGATCTGCTTGTCCCTCAAGTGGGACCTGGAGGTTGCAACTGCTGCAGAAGGAAATGAGGGTGGGCGTCAGCTACTGTGGCCCTGAGCGGGGCTGGTTGATCTTCTCTGAGCCTTCACATTCTTGGAGGTTGAACTAGTCCTTCACTTCTTTTCTTTCTTTCTCTTTCTTTCTTTCTTTCTTTCTTTCTTTCTTTCTTTCTTTCTCTCTCTCTCTCTCTCTCTCTCTCTCTCTTTCTTTCTTTCTTCCTTTCTTTCTTTCTTTCTTTTTTTTTTTGAGAGATTTTTGCTATAGGGCACGTGTGCTCACCAGAGAGACAGAGAGAGACAGAGACAGAAAGCAAGAAATCACCCCTCAGGGGGAATGACTGCACCGCAATCCCTTCTCCACTATTCTCCTCTAGGTATTTTGGGCACACGCACACGCACACCTGGCGCGAGTTTAAGCTGCCGGGTCCAGAACTCGAACCACAGTAGAGTACATGGAAATCCAGCGACATAACCATTACGCCATGTGCTGGTCCCCCCTAGTCCTTCATTTCTAAGGGTCAGGTGAATGTACACCTGGGGAAGGAAAGCCACGTGAGGGATGGAGCCAGCAAAATGCTCCTTAGTTATTTCTGCCCCAGAAAACACATCCAGCGCTCTGGGACGTCCCCGGACCTAAAGGGGGAAATTGCCTGTATCGAGGGCAGCTTGAGTAATGCCTGTGTCATAGGATGCTCAGAGGACCCTCAGTGAGTGTTGGAGAAGCTGAGAGGAAGACCACCCCCATCCTTGAGGGCCTGGGGGAGGATTGCCACTTTGGAAAGGGATACGATTTGCGATTGGGTCCTAGAACACGCCCCTGAGGATTCAAACTAGTGGCCATGAGTACTCCTGGGTCTGTGTCACTGTTAGCTGGGCAGTTTTAAGTATTTAAGCTACTTAGAGTACCTTCTGTGGACTGTGAGTTTCCTGTGATATTGATGGAAGTTAGGTGGAAAAAAGGTTCAGTGGTAAATAAACCTGAGCAAGTTTGGGTCAAATAGCTTTAAAGGGGTTTCTTTTCTGCAGGACTTCTCAGAGCCTTTAATATGCTAAAGAGCATCGTCAGCAGGCAGTGTTTCTCAAATTCAACTGGGGATGACATTTTTTATTTTCATTTATTTATGTTTTCGGTCTTAAATAAGATGAAAGCTGGCCTGTTAGGAACAAGACCTTGCCTTAGGAGGCATTTCGTTGTCTTCTGTGTACAAAGGTGGCCCTTCGCTTTCCCCATAAATCAGTCCCATAAACTTCCCGCTTTGCAGTTTGCAGGTAGTCAGCCCCATAAACCACTCCCGCCTGGAATATAGGGGCTGCAACAAATAAATCACACCTCCTATTTTAGTCAGCAGTAGCGTCATCATTGCACGGGAGTCCGGACCTGCACTGACCTACCCAGGGGACGGGGGCCGCCCACCTCAGTACTGTTTAAGCCAAGCCCGCCATGATTCAAAACTGAATTTTTAGACAGAGGCCCTTATATCAAAGTGACATAATTTAATAGCACTCTTCTCCTTCCCTGGAGCAGGGCCTTACTGGGGGCAGCAGACATACAGCTTCCCTGGGAGGGGGGAGTGATTCTCAGCGGCAGGTTCACGCCCTTTCCCTGTGAAAAGACTACCTTCCCCATAAATCAGTCCCATAAACTTCCCGCTTTGCAGTTTGCAGGTAGTCAGCCCCATAAACCACTCCCGCCTGGAATATAGGGGCTGCAACAAATAAATCACACCTCCTATTTTAGTCAGCAGTAGCGTCATCATTGCACGGGAGTCCGGACCTGCACTGACCTACCCAGGGGACGGGGGCCGCCCACCTCAGTACTGTTTAAGCCAAGCCCGCCATGATTCAAAACTGAATTTTTAGACAGAGGCCCTTATATCAAAGTGACATAATTTAATAGCACTCTTCTCCTTCCCTGGAGCAGGGCCTTACTGGGGGCAGCAGACATACAGCTTCCCTGGGAGGGGTGAGTGATTCTCAGCGGCAGGTTCACGCCCTTTCCCTGTGAAAAGACTACCGTTGGGTCCCCAACCTTTAATTCTCCCTAGCCAGCCACTGACATGTGGTTACTGCGCACGCTAGTGCCGCCTACTGTCCTCTTCCTGTGCTTGGAGGAGACAGGAGCCCAGCCTGGGCCTGTGCTGGGGGCTCCTGACCCCTGCAGGTGGTGAGACGGGTGATGACTGTCTTTAGGTAGATTTAGCGCCTCATTCTAGCCAGGGCTACATTTACTGATCTCAGGCCTGCTACCTATGGGTCCTTGTTGTTCCTTAAGCCAAACACTTGGGCAAGGCCTTGCCAACCTCTGTGTGCACTGAGCTTTCACAGTCGCCTGCAGCTTTCTTGCACGAATCTGAAATCCTGGCAGCAGTTGAATTAAAGACACTTCTTTGTGTTTCTTCATATCATTATGCAGTGGGGCAAAGTGATGCTGACGTTGCCCTCTTTGCTCTTTTCTGGAACAAATCATTAGTTTTATTGCCTTCCTTGCTTCCTCTTTTCTTTTTGTCCCCTAGGAATGAAGTAGCCTTCTAGCAACCTCTGGGAAAAATCTGAGCTAGTCAGCAGAGTGTTAGACCCAGCAGCTCATCCATGGGCATTTTAGGTATTTTTCTGTGACCTGAAATTTAATTAGAGGAAGTATCTAGCATAGTACACCACAGGCACGGGGTCTGGGAGCTAGTGAACATATCTTAACAACATACGTGGCGTTCACAGGGCTTGGATGAAGCAGGTGGGAGCAAAACGCCACCTTTTCTAAATACAGAGCAGGAAGTGTGATGAGAACACAGGTTAGGAGTAACTGCAGGAAGTAGGACAGCTCATAGGAGCGAAGAGCAAGGCCAAGGGCAGAGCGAAGACAGCTGGGCCTTTGGGCTGAGAGCCAGGCCATCCAGAGGGCACGGTTTCACACCTCAAGGAGTGAGGAAGGGCCCAGCCACTGTCTCATACCAGTAATGCAATGCCCTGCAAGGCTGGGAACCATATGACTGACCGTGGGTTTGGAATCCTGGGTCAGCCTGAAAACATGCCAGGCTCATGTGGGCACCCAGGATCCTGAGGAGCTAGAGGGCAGGAGAAAGGGCATCGTGGTGTGTCAGGACCCTGTAGTGGGAATCTCTGTCTCTCTGTGCATGCATACTTTTTAATCATACAATAAAATGCAGGAAGAGTGTGGGTCTGTAGAGGGCAGGAGAGCTTCGAGGAGGCTGGGGTTTGCCAGGGAAGGACTAACCTTTCTGGAATGGACACCATCTTATGGAATGGTGAGAACTAGCATGTCCCCCAAAGGCTACAATTTAGGGACTTAAAAATTCCCACCCATATTTTCTTACTTTGATGTGTAAACACAAGGCATTCTTATTGAGGAGAGGAGAAAATAAACCAAATTGCTGAGTAATATCCCTTTGAAAAGAAATATGTATTTTTAAAAGTACTGAAACAACTTGTGGAAGCTTTGGAAGAGTGTATTTTTCTTTCTTCCTTATTTTTAGAATAAGGCTTTTGGGGAAATCAGGCTCCAGAACAGATTAACGTATGGACAGCTTCAGCTTGTGACTCAGAGAGACAAAGGAAACCACAAAAATAGCTTTCTAATAATGGTCCCAAAACATGTCTGTCAGGGCTGGCTGGTAGCAACTCCCACCCCCGAATGACAACGCAAGGCCAGTGGTGTCCGGCACCCCTGCCCCATCTGAAGTCCCCTCTAGTTACCATATTTACCCCTTGGCTCCCAGACCACTTCCCCAAGGCTTTCTTCTGCCTCACAGCCCTGCACTATGGGCTCTGTCACCACGGCTGGGGTTCAAGCAAACCCTGCGTCTGTTTCCTCTTTGCTTCTCTTCTCGTTTACTTCCACGAGGAGAGAGACAGTTGTTTTAGCAACCCCTTTTGTTTTGTTTTCTTTAGGGTTTTCAGTTGTTGTAGTCCTCTGTTCAACTGTCCCAGACCATTCATTTACCTGCATCCTCCTGGGCCTTGTTTGTTTCTGGTTGTGTCCATTGGCCTTGCTGACTTGTGTCTGCCACTCCTGCAAGCTTGGTGGGCCCTCAGAGCTGGGCGACTTCCACTTTTCGTTGTGAAGTTGCTCTTTGTTGTTGTCGGTGTTTTTTTTCTTTTTTTTTTTTTTCCCTTTTCTCCTTCTCTTCCTTTGCATTTCTCTTCTAGGGATATTGGGTGTTTATAAACTTTTTAGGAGAACTTCCTTTTGAAATGAAAGAATTGCTTCTGGACTTCTGGGGTTTTATGCTGAGAGATATTTTCTGTGTAATTCCTTTTTAAATGACTGGAAGAAAACTGTTTTCTGTGCCCTCCCCCCCGCCCCCCCACAAAACCTACTTTGCCCTTCCAGCTGTTCTGTTACACTCTGCGTGTGTCTCTAGAACAGGGGTCTCCAACCCCCAGGTCGTGGACTTGTACCGGTCTATGGCCTGTTAGGAGCTGAGCAGCAAGCAGGAGGTGAGTGGTGGGCTAGTGAGCAAAGCTTCATCTTTATCCATAGCCTTTCCCCATCACTCGCGTTACTGCCTGAGCTCCGCCTGCTGTCAGATCAGCAGCAGCATTGGGTTCTCATAGGAGTGCAAGCCCTATTGTGCATGAGATCCATGTATGAGATCCAGGGTGTGAGCTCCTCATGAGAACCTAATGCCTGATGATCTGAGGCAGAGCTGAGGCAGTGATACTAGTGCAGGGGGGCAGCTGCAACTACTGTATTATGGTGAATTATGTACTGGTTTCATTATATATTACAATGTAATAATAATAGAAATAAGGTGTGTGATTAATGCCATGTGCTTGAATCATCTTGAAACCCCCACCTCCATCCCTGATCAGTGAAAACATTACCTTCCATGAAACTGGTTCTTGCCACAATGATTGGGGACTGCTGTCCGAGAGCACAACACAAATTTAAAAAATTTACAAAACATGGACAAATAAAAATTCTTAATCATGTCACAATTCTTTCAAAGTTATTAAAATATTGAAATTCTGTGATATGAATTAAGAACATTGATTGCTTTTTTAAAAAAGAATTATTTTATTTAACTTTATTTATTAATTTTAATTTAACCAGAGAGGAACAGATCAAAAAGGAGAGAAAGTGAGAAAGCAAGCCACCAGGTCTGGGACTTGAACCACAGTGAACCATGTGGGAGTTCAGTGCCCTTAATCTCTACATCACCTGCTGGCCACCAACATTGATTCATCTTAATTTTTTATCAGGAATCCACAAAATCTTTGCTAGTCGAAGTGTGGTCCCTGAAAATACCACATCAGCATCTCCTGGGAACTCAATTGAAATGCAGAGGTCCAAACCAAACCTATTGATTTAGAATTAAAAAAAAAAAAAATCCCTAAGTGATCAGTGTGCACATTAAAACTTGAGAGGCCCTACTTTCATAACTTTATAATTTACTAAAATCATGTTTTGAAAGTGTGTCTTTCTTTTTGGAGAGGTTTGTTTTTGTTTTTGCTTTTTGCTATAGGGTGCATGCGCTCGTCAGACAGACAGAGAGAGACAGAGAGACAGAAAGCGAGAAATCACCCCCCCCACCACCAGGGGGGATGGCCACGCCGCAATTCTTTCTCCTCCATTCTCCTCTCAGGATCTTGGGCATGCACGCACACGCACCCGGCATAAGTTTAAGCCACCAGGCCCGGGACTCGAACTGCGGTCAACTACAGGGGAGTCCAGCGACATAGCCATTACGCTAACTGCTGGTTCCTCTTTTTTTTTTTTTTTAACATGAGCAAAACACAGCCTTCAGCCAACTCTGTATCATGGGTACACGTGTGCCTGACATGTTCAGAGAGGTGTCTGGACCTGAACCCAGAACTGTCTCGTGTGTCAGCCTTGCAGAGCATGGTGTTTTACCACTGTGCCCCTGTCTAGCTCCTTAATAACTTTTAAAAACACTAAATCAGCCCAATCACGTGGTCCACCATAAAAAAATGTGGTCAAAATATCTAAAATTAGCCTCTTCTTCCAGCCAAGTCACCGAGTGCACTTGGCCTTAGCTTTGAGGTGCCAAAAGGGATGACAAAGATGCCTCTCCTCTCCACCTACCACGGTCCATGTGAAGATTTTTTTTGGGTAGAGATTAAGTGAAGCAAATGGGCCATGTGCTTTGTAAAGCACCATAAAATATTAGCTATTACCATTTGCACATGAGGCTTTATTCTAATTTGGAGGCATTGTTTTGGGTCGTCGGAAAAGTCATGATGTGTTTTTCTGTTTTTCTTTGCAAGAGTGTGTCATGACTTTTCCAATGACCCAGTAGTTCTTCCTGCCGGAGCCAGCCTAAAGCAGTGTCTTCTACGTGCTCTACTTGGTACCAAGGATTTGGAGTGGTGGCTGACAGCATGAGAACCGCAGGGCTGGGAACCTTGAGGCCATTATTATTATTTTTTTATTAGAGTGATTTTTGCTATAGGGTGTGTGTACTTGCTAGAGAGACAGAAAAAGACAGGAAGACAGAAAGTGAGAAATCACCCCTCACTTTTGCAGGCTAGCCATGCTGCAATCCCTTCTCCTCCATTCTCCTCTCAGGATTTGGGGTACGCATGCACATGCACCCAGCGTGAGTTTTAAGCCACTGGCTCCAGGACTCAAATTGTGGTCGACTACATGGGAGTCCAGCGACAAAGCCGTTATGTCATCTGCGGGCTCCCCTTGAGGAACATTATAAAAATTGTTCAAATACTGCAGATGAAGTCAAGGCCATAGTGCATTTCATTAGTCCAAAGTCACGATAGAAGAGAAATGTAGAAAAGATGTTCCTCTAAAGGATTTTGCAACCTGAATCTATATTACGATATCTCAGTAGGTCATACTGCATACTTATTTGGAACTGAATGATTTTAGAGAACTATGAGAAAACATAGCTAGGAACATCATTTAAATAGAGCCCCCAAACTACCCCAAACACCAAGCTAAAGTACCCGATAACAAGGAATTCCATGCAAGGGAATATTGCAGGCGATTTTTGCCCCCACTCAACCTCACTTCAATATGTGCCAAGAATATTCTACCGCTTTGTACTAAAGGCAGCTGCAACTGAAGGCTGAAGAATTCTTAGCTTGCTTGCAGAGCAGAGTGAAAATCTTCAGGAGCAGCCCTCAGCCAATGGTAGATGGGGGGATAACTACCCCAAGTCCCTCCCTTCTAAGGTGGAAATTCTATGGTATGTTCTGTACTGTCTTCCAGAAGTCCCCTGTGGTATTGAGCCACCATTTTTACCCAGTTGCTCCCAGTGGTAACCGCCTATCAATACTTCCTTCATTAGTTTCCTTCCCTTCTGCCTCATACCCCCATTCCCCTTCTGGTGTTTACTGGAGTCACTTCCCAAATGAACACTATATATTGAATCTTTGTTCCAAGTCAGTCTGAAGGAACCCATACTAACTCAGGAGGTATCGGCAGCTGTCAACCTACTTGTGTTTGCCCAACACTGACCCTCCACAGGAGAGCTGATCGTTATTACAGGACTCAAAGTGAAAACCTACAGAAGATGATTTGGGTGTCTACTCTGAGCCAGAAGTGTTGGGCAAGTATCTGCTCTCTTCCGTGTGTGCACGGTCCATCTAGGTCTCTTCTCAAAGGAGCGAGAGTGCATGGGTCAGGAAGCTCATAGTGAGCACCTGTTCTATGTCAGGCTGTGCTGGGCACTCCATCTGCATGATCCTATGGAGTGGGCCTGGGTACTCCACTTACATGGGCTCTGTGAGAAACTTATGGTTAGTTCCATTTTATAGACAGAAAAAGCGAGGCTAAGCATCTTGCTGAACAGCATCAATAAGTGGTAGAATCCAGGTTTGAATCCATTGCTATCTAAGTCCAAATATGGTACTTTTCTATCTCTTATGAAAGTCTCTTCACAATCTAAATGATGCATAGCGATTTAAAGTATGAATAATAATTTGAAAAATTAATTTTAAAAAGTGAAAAATAAAAAAAGAACAAGACCCATAACCATGGCAGTAGACTTGAGATGCTGTACTGCTGGCCATGCCATTCATAATCCCATCATCCCATAACTGGCTGCCCTTCCCCCTTCCAAAACAAGTCCCCGCAGGGAGAGCCCTACAATCTCCTTCCACACATGGGCCTCAGGTTGTCCTTTTGTAGTGCAGTTTCCTTGTCATTCACTTGAACCTCATAGGTCATGGATGCAAACATTTTTTTTTCCTAATCATTTATTTATTTATTTTCCCACATTTACCTTACATATCAAAACCTTTTGCTTATACTCCGTACTTCTTTTTTTTTGGAGAGGTTTTCGCTATAGGGCACTTGCGCTCGCCAGACAGACAGAGAGAGACATAGAGACAGAAAGCAAGAAATCACCCCCCAGGGGGGATGGTCACGCCGCAACCCCTTCTCCTCCATTCTCCTCTCGGGATCTTGGGCACACACGCACACGCGCCCGGCGTGAGTTTTAAGCCACCGGGTCCGGGACGCGAACCATGGTCAACTACGTGGGTGTCCAGCGACATAGTCATTATGCTAACTGCTGGTTCCACTCCATACTTCTTGACAGTAAACAACTTCCAAATTTCAAAAAACTGAATTTTAAAGATAATGTTGGAAATATTTGTTATAATTTTGTTAGTGACTCTATGATAGAGACAGTATGGTTTTAAATATTTTTGAGAAAATATTTATGTGTCAACTACTCAAATTGTTGAAAAGCAAACATCCAGCACACAATTCACACATAAACCTTCTCAATTCAGCCCCGCCTACCAAGTATTCTGTGATATACCATGTGCTAGCAAAGATCAGTCTCTTTTTCTTCCTTCAAAGTCTTCCTCAAAATAATCCTCCAATTGTGGCTGCTCTTTTACAATCTCTACTGACTACAATCTGGGACCGGAAAAGTCCAGGTTATTTTATGGTATGAATTCTTTCATATACCTTCTCTAATCGTCTCTGCCAGGCAGAACTGTTCATGGTGCCAGGCCATCTTTCCAAAAGCTTCTGTTGGCTTACTTGAGAACTATCTTAGTTCCATAGTTTTCTGGTTTAATCTTCAGATAGGACATTTCAATCAAAGTCTTGTCCAATAACGAGTATTTCCAATTTCTGATTCAAGGAAACAGGTATTATGGAACTTATGCATATTACCATTCTATTACAAAATAAGAATATTTCCAAATATTTTCCAATTCCAGAGGGGACAGGAAGGAAGAAAAGTTTATGTTTCCATTTAAAGAAACAAACAAGAAGAAAAACCATTTTAACAAATTGCTAAACCTATCAATAGCTCAAAAGAAAGCAAAATCCTTAAATTTGGAAACAAGCATAGTAAAGAAAAAGACAGTAACGTTTTACTCAAAAGCATAAAATTCTATTTAACCAGTTCAGTCTTACGTAATTAATCTTTCTTCTGTTGAATTTGCAGTGTTACTGTGATCCGATCTTTCTGTTTAAATCCTGGAAGTTTACAGTTACTATTTATATTTCTTGTCTCTAGCATTAAGTTGGTCATTTTCTTGGTTGCTTTTTGTTCTCTTATGCCTGTATGTGCGTCTTTAGTTTTCCTGGTAAAGTACTCCTTTCGGAACTTCCTAAAGAGCTGGCCTGGTGTTGGTAAATTCTTTCAGGTTTTGTATCTGAGAATTTTTTTTTAATCTTTTCTTCCTGTAAGAAGGATAATCTTGTTAGGTATAGTATTCTTGGTTGAAACTGTTTTTCACTTAACACTTTAAATATATTTTCCCATTCTTTCCTTGATCGCATTGTTTCTGATGAGAGGTCTGAGGTTAGCCTGATGAGATAACCTTTATAGGTAACCTGAGGTTCGTCTCTTGTCAATTTTAGTATTTTGTCTTTGTCTGTGGATTTGGCCAATTTGGCTATGATGTGCCTTAGA
>NW_006159732.1:771695-779775 GCF_000334495.1 Tupaia belangeri chinensis
GTGCCCCGCGGGGCCCCGCAGAGCCCGGAAGGGCCCACGACGTCCCCAGGCCGGACGCAGCCTTGGCGCCCGGCCCGCCTCCTGCCGCCGCCGGCTTAGCAGGGCCCCAGGGGGACACGCAGAGCCCGGAAGGGCCCGCCAAATATTTGTTCTTCATCTGTACATTTATTCATCTGGTTAATCAATGGCTCACAACTGAATGGTTGAAATTGAAACAGTCTCCGAGAGAATGGATCATAGTTCTTAAACAAAGCATATTTGTAATTAATGAGTCAGAAATGCTCAGCAACATTTCTGGAGGATCTGGGGAAGGCTAGTTATGATGGCTCGGAAGTCAAGTGTATTTCCGTCCTCCAGCAAGGGATGCAACAGGCTCGGCTGTCTCTCTCACCCCTCATACCCCAAGTTGTTTATGCTTTCCTGGAGAGACATCACCTTCCCCTGATTCAATCTATCACAGCCTTCATTTCTTTTTTTTTTGGAGAGATTTTTGTTATAGGGCACGTGCACTCACCAGAAAGACAGAGACAGACAGAGAAGGAAAGGGAGAAATCGCCACCCCCCCACCCCCCCAGGGAGGATGGCCATGCCGCAGTCCCTTCTCCTCCATTCTCTTCTCGGGATCCTGGGCATGCACACACACGCACCCAGCGTGAGTTTAAACCACCGGGTCTGGGACTTGAACCATAGTCGACTATACGGGAGTCCAGCAACATAGCCATGATGCTAACTGCTGGTCCCTGCAGCCCTCGTTTCTAACAGCTCCATTTGATTCTTTTTTATAGTGTGTATTTCCTCTTTCAAATTGTAAAATAATTTCCTCACCTTCTGGAACTCATTGTCTCTTTTTTCCTGCATCTTCTGGAGTTCATTGTCTCTCAGCTCTTGCATCTCATTTAGTTTTGTCACTATGAGTATTCTGAATTCTCTATCAGACATTTTCATGAGTTCCACAGTACTGTCTGTGGATGATGAGGGATTGTTCTTTTCCCTTAGGGGAGAGATATTTTCTTGGTTTCTCATATTTCTTGTGCTTCTGTGGTGATTTCTGGTCATTCTGTGACAAAATCTCTCCTCTACTATGTTTTGCAATGTGATATCCACAGAAAAAGATTATGAGTTTAGATTTGTAAAAGAAGTTTCTTCCTTAAAACAGGAGGTTCAGTAAGTGTTGAGGATTTCAATGAACCTAAAAGTATTCATATGTGTATTTCTACTGTGTACCTACGTCCGTCTAGAAACTCAGTGTGGAGACTGAAGAGCAGAGTAGGAAAGTAAGGTTAAAAACAAAAAGGAAAAGAAAAGAAAAAAATAGACAAAAACAACCAAAAAGAGAAAAAAAAATTTAAAGGTAAGAAATGAAAACCATGCAGCACAAATGCGCCAAGCACGATGCACCAAGACACACTTCTGCTTTAAAATGGCTTCTGAAATTAGCAAGAGAAAGAAAAGACCCGAGGTGAAAAGTGGTTTAAAAGTTTAAAAAAATCAAAAACCAAAAATTTAAAGACAGAGACAGAGAGAAGACAAAGTTCATCCTACCTTGTCTGAGTGTTTCGGGAGTCTAGATGAGGTTTAGAACATAACATTAGTCACCCTTGTCCCTGAATGCACCAGGACACACGTCAGCTCTAAAATGACTTCTTGTCTGAGTGTTTTTGGAGTCAAAAAAAATTTTTTTTTTCTTTGAGAGAGGTTTCTGCTATAGGGTGTGCATATTCACTGGAGAGACAGAGAGAGAGAAAGCAAGAAATCACTCTCTGGGGAGTTGGCCACACTGCAATCCCTTCTTTTCCACCCTCCTCAGGATTGGGACACACACACATACATGCCACCTGTGTTTCAAGCCACTGGGTCTGGGACTTGAACCTCAGCTGACCATGTGGCAGTTAAGCACCTTAACCACTACACCGATTGCTGGTCTCATAGATACTAATTTTTCATAGTAGGTCATGAGGATGAGTGAAGGTGTGGGGCTTCCAGTTCTACATGGGGCAACCCTCATCATTAGCCAGCTCTGGGTCACCTCCAAATGTGCCTGTGGTGTGACCATGGCTGTGTGTTGACTAAGCTGTATAGGAGGGTGGTCAGTGAAAGAGCCAGCAGAAGGACCACTGAGCCTTGGTCAACCCAGCTCTCCACACAGCTCCCCTGTGGTCACATCAGCCTTGTTTTGTGACAATGTCACCACCCTGAGTCTCATTTCCCATCAAGTTCCCTGAAAACAGGGGCTGAGTTGTGTTAACTTTTATGCCAGTGAAGAATCTAGAACATTCCATTAGCAATAATAGACATCTACTGAATAATATGGCTGAGTGATAACATCTAATGACTGATGTGGCTAGAGCCAACCTCATGAGCCTGTGCTCTTTTAGGAATAAATTGTAGGTTGTTATTAATTTTTTTTTTTTTTGGCTATGTGTTAGGAAAACATTTGAACTAACTGAAAAGTCTAATGATTTCTTTTGGATATTATAAATGTTGGGTCGTCGGAAAAGTCATGATTTATTTTTCTATGTAAAAATGCATCATGACTTTTCTGACAGCCCAATAACGTAACAAACACCCAAACGCCCGTCACCTAGAGTTAGGAAATAGCATTTGCACATTTGATGCAGCTCCTAGAGCCTAGCTTTCTATCTGCTCTGGCTGTAATAATGATGCCATCTCATGGTACGGGCACACTGTACCCAGATTTCACAGCGCCTGTAGACACAGGAGCTGAGCCTTAGGACCTTCACCCCACCTTTCAGCCCTTGCTCAAACCCCATGTGTGTCGGGCTCTGTGGAGGGCACCCAGTGCCAAAGATGAGGAGGTAGTGGTCTCTACCCAGTGACACTCACCCTCAGTGTAGACTGGGGTAGACATGTAGACGGATGATTGTCTTGTGGCGCTCCAAACCGGTGTCCCACCGCATGAACTGACAAACCGAGAACACGAGAAGTCTGCCGTCTCCTCTGTTGTGTCCACTTGATCAAAGCTGGGGATGGGGCAAGGCAGGGGATGGGGCCTTGAGGCCCAGCTTTGCTGCAACTTCACTGTGTGATCCTTACCAAGTCATTGCCAGCTCTGGATCAGTTTTCTCAGCTGTCGATGCAAAGGTCAGGCTGAACTTTTTCAAAGGCCCCTTCAGCTCCGAGTTTCTGGAACTCTCCACAGTGAGGCATTTAACCCGCTTCCCTTCCTCCCTCTGCGTATTTGCCTATAACCTCCGCTCAGCGCTGGGGCCTGTAGGACTTTCCAGCTCTGCCTGGATTCCACCTAATTCCATCCCCTAGGTACCCATGCCAGGGATCATTCTCCCAGGCAGGAATTCCTCTCGTGGAGCTAACCCATGTCCCTACTGCTGCAGTTTCCATTCATTTCCTTTGACCTGTCTGGGGGGAAGCTCATGATTATTGATAATTCCAGTTAATCCTTTAGCTAGGAAAAGGAAAATAACCATCTAATAGGCAGACTGAGGGCATAACTTGGCTCATCATCTGTAAAATATAAACCTAAAATATGCAGACTGTTCTCTGAGAGGCCACTGTCATTAACACCCAGAGAGCTGGCTATGGCAAGGCCTGGAGTGGACATAGGCAATGCTGCACCTGCCCTCCCCCCACCCCCTGCATGCTTGTAGCATAAACATTTCCTTTGCTAAAGCAAAATGTCTCTAACCCTGTATGAGGCTTCCTGGCATCTCTCTGAGCGTCTGGACTTCCCCATTTCTGGAGATGTCATGGTTTATTCATTCCTTATAGAAGTAGTAAGCACGAGGTATTGACTTAATTTGGGGCAGTTTACTGCTATGGTAGAAAAATTGGCTCTGTCTCCTTGTATTCAACACAAGGGCCTCTAGTTCCTCGTTTAACCCCTCGGGTGCTGGGCTCTCTTTCTCACCCATTTCTCTTTGTATGACCTTGGGCCAGTGACTTGACCTCTCTGTGCCTCAGTTTCCTCAGTATAAGATGATATGATTATAGTACGCATTTCATGGAATTGTTTTGAGTAAATATTATTATTAAGTTATTTTAGGGTTCCTCTCTCCCAAAGGGCTCAAGTTGACACACAGTTTTTTTTAAAAACCTTGTAACAAATGACTTGTAATTCTGCTTTATGATCATCTAGACTTTCAGCCTTTTGTGAATAACTAGAAGCCATGACAACCCTATGTCCACATTCTCCCTTGGAAAGGAATCCTTGGGGCCAGCAGGAGTCCTGGTAGCTGGGACTCTAGACTCCCAACATGACCAACTGTGGTTTGTGCCCCAGATCTGGTGGCTTGCATTCTCACTTTCCCTCTCTCTGTCTCTCTCTGGTTAGTGCACATCCCTACAGCAAAAATAAAAATAAATAAATAAATAAAATAAATTGTTCTTTAAAATTGAAAGAAAAATAAAGGAATTCTTGTGCCCTTCTGGGTCTTTGGGCCCCTCCATTTGACATGTGCCAGGGCCTTTGTTCATGTCCTGTCTGGGCTCCCCTATTTCTTCAGGCTGGACGGGGTACAGATCCACATACCTAACATCTCCGAGACTAGTTGTTCCAAAGTGTCCCTTCTAGCCTTTTCCCATACCAAGAGCAGCAGGCAGATGTGTTCATTGGGAAAAGAAATTCAAAAAAAAGTCAGAGCCTCTCCTGGGGGACAAACAGAACAGATGGAAACAAGTGGAATAGATTATAGAGCGGAGTACCACGGCAGATAAAAAATGTCATTACAGTTCAATGCATACTTTAAAAAAAAACCAAAGAAAACCCTCCTAGAGTTACTACTGAATGTGCACAACATAATGTAACATTCAATGTTGAAGAAGATGAATATGTCTATATCCTTAATTTGATTACCACACACTGTAGACGTACTTTGAATATACTGTAGCTCACAAAGACATACAACAATTTTGTGTACACAAGACATCACAATAAAAAAGAGAAATACCCATTGAAACCTCTTTATTTAAAAATTAAACTATATTTTTATACTGACATGAAGACTAGTGGTTTGTTGTGGTGTGCTGTTGTTTTCGATTGACAGGCAGTTGAATGGAGTCGCGCGAGGGGCCACCATCATTCCCCCGTGAATTCAGGGCACATGCCACCTTCTTTGGCCCTCAGCGTCTCCATCTGTAATAGAAGGTGGAGGAAGTACGAGCCCAGAGGACATAGGTCAGCTCTACCATCCTGACGGCCTGAGGTGTGGCTCTGAGTTTTGGGCAGGCGTAGACATACTTTGGAAGGTTTGTTAAAATACAGATTTCTGGGCTCTGCTCCCTGAGCTCCCAGTCTAGTAGGTTGGGCAGGGCCTGAGAATGTGCATTTCTGACACGTTCCCATGTGCTACTGCTGCTGTCTGGGGACCACACTTGGAGAACTACTGCCTAGGAGAGGGGACGAGCAAATGTGGGAGAGTAACCATCCCCGGGAAGGAGATGGAACATTGCCTTGAGTTGGGCTGCTGTGAATTAGGTAAGGAAGCCAGAAGACCCCACCCTTACTCAGTTTGGCTGGAATGGGTCTATGAACTTGAACTTAGTGCAGTGAGGTCCAAACCTCTTTTCCTGGGAAGGCCACTCTGCCTCATGAGAAGGATTACTATATACTTATTTTCCTAACAGGGTCATATTTGAGTGTGAAAAGAGGCAGCACTAATAATTATGTGGGGACAAAGGCGTATCTGGGCCTGTCCATGGCCAGCTGAGCCATGGGAAGTCAACTGGGCAGCTGGGCCTTCAGGAAATGGCTGGGCCCACCCAGAGCCATAAATCTTCCTTTCAAGCAGTTTGATGTGGCCAAGTTGTTCCCACTGGGATCAGAGGGAGGGAGGAGTAGCAAACCTTTGGGGCAGGCTCTGAAATATACAAAAGAGAAGCCAGCAAAGCCTGAACCACACGACCGTGCTACCCAGTGGTGCCCAGTCAGCACCATGCAGCTCAGCTGGGACTACTGCCCCACGCCCTGGGAAAGCTGGGAGCCAGGGCCAGCCTCACCTGCAGGGTCCCAGTAGTCAGAGCTGGGAGGGCCTTGGTGGTCTGTACGGGGAAGATGTGGGGGTCTCTCTCAATGTACAAGAGGAGAATGTAAGGCACCGAATGGGGTGGGAAGTGCTCAATGTCACCCAGGTGGTCAGCAGAGGAACCTGAGCCAGTCTTCAGGGCAGAGCCTTTCCACTCTCACTGATTTGCTAGTATATTGAATTAAGCGGAGGCGTAAATCCACTCTAGGTCACTCTGCTAACATTGGGGGCCATAGCAGCTCAGAGTAGGCATCTCCCATATCCCATCCAGATACAGGGCACCAGGACAAGGTACCCAGTGGAAATGTGGTAGTCCCCTTCCCCATAATTCAGCAAAGATCCATGTGTCATGTTTGGGATCCCCCTCTCCTCTGCCTTTGATTTGCATTTCTTTAAGGTGGGAGTGTTTGGGGTCCTCTTATACTGTTTTCATCTGGAATTTTTCCTGCCTCCTCATTCTGCACAGTGGGATAAAGAGAGTAAAGAGGGCTGGGGCGACTACAGGCCCATAACTCTCGAAAGGCCATGAGTTCTGAACCTGGACCAAGCTCATACCAGGAAAGGAGCCAAGTCACTGATGCAGACCAGTGGGTGGGGTGTTGAGGTGAGCCCTAGACCTAGGCAGCAGGCGATGAGGTTGGGGAACTTTGGGGTCACATCTGGCCAAGAGGGGATTTGGCAAGAGGAGCTTTGGTCAGGGGTTCCTTGACCATGCAAGTAGAGGAACACTGGGACACTGTAGGCCAACTCAGGGCTAGTGAGGGGAAGAGATTTTCCTAAAATTACACACAACCAGCCTCCCTGCCCTGATTCCTCATCCAGGGCTCATTCCATGACATTTTATTGGCCAGGCAGAAATTCAATGTGTAGGTTTCCTGCACATTCTAGAGGCAGAAGGGCAAAATAAACGAAGCTGTTCAGTGTTGGTGAGGGAGCTTGAGTTAGTCATCCCCCATCGCCAACACCGGGTGTGGTGCCTGACACATGTGAGATTGTCAGTATACGTTTGTTCACCAAACCGTGTAACAACAATCCTTCAGAAGGGTTTGTCTCATCAATGGAATTTTCAAGACCAGCCTCTGTGGTGCAGTGGTAATGCTAGCACCCTGCAATGTGGGAAGCCACATGGCAACCATGGTTAGGATCCTGGGTTGGTGAAAAAACTCACTGGCTGTATGTGTGAGCTGGGAGGCTGGGAAAGGGGACTGTGGTGTAACAAGACTCTGTTGAGGCTGCGCTCTCTTTCTCTTATGTGCACGCACTTGTTATTAAAAAAAAAGGCAAGAAAGGGACCAGCAGTTAGCGTAATGGCTATGTCATTGGACTTCCATGTAGTCGACCGCGGTTTGAGTCCCGGACCTGGTGGCTTAAAACTCACGCTGGGCACGTGTGCGTGCATGCCCAAGATCCCAAGAGGAGAATGGAGGAGAAGGGATTGCAGCGTGGCCATCCTCCCTGGGGGGTGATTTTTCACTTTCTGTCTCTCTGTCTCTCTTTGTCCTTCTGGTGAGTGCACACACCCTGTAGCAGGGCGCACCCCCTGGAGCCCAAACCTCTCAAAAAAAAAAAAAAAAAAGACAAAAGCTAAAAGTTTATATATGTATTCTACCTTGTATTGCACCTGAGTAATTTTGATAAGGAAAAGAAATAGGGGCCTTATGTGCCTTGAATGTGAATCTTCTTTTAAAAACATTTTATTGTTGGGAACCAGCAGTTAGCGTAATGGCTGTGTCGCTGGACTCCCACGTAGTCAACTGCGGTTCACGTCCCGGACCCGGTGGCTTAAAACTCACGCCGGGCGCATGTGCGTGCGTGTCCAAGATCCCGAGAGGAGAATGGAGGAGAAGGGATTGCGGCGTGACCATCCCCTCTGGGGGGGGTGATTTCTCGCTTTCTGTCTCTATGTCTCTCTCTGTCTGTCTGGCGAGCGCATGCGCCCTAGAGTGAAAACCTCTCAAAAAAAATTTTTTTTATTGTTGTGCACACCAGCAAGTGGTATGGTAATTGGGGTGCTAGACTCCCACATGGCCTATCGCGGTTCGAGTTTCGGTCCTGACAACTTACTTTATCACATCCCTCCC
>NW_006159732.1:779807-782696 GCF_000334495.1 Tupaia belangeri chinensis
GATCACAAATGCCCTGTAGCAAATTAAAAATAATAATAATAATGCATGAAATGAAATAATTCTTTAAAAAACAATTTATTGTTTCATGCATTGCACAAGTAAAGCCTATTTATTATAGAAACAAAAACAGATGAGGGGGCTGGCTTGTGGCTTGGTGATGAAGGGAGTCTGATACCACATGGCCGACTATGTGGTTAAAGTCCTGGACCTGGTGGCTTGAAGGACACACACTGGCGGCATGTGTGTGTGTGTGGCCCGAATCCTGGAGGGCTGGATATGAAGGGGCAAGGACAGCAGTGTGACTGCAGGAGGCCAGGTATAAAACTGCATCCTGTACCTGCTACTGTCTTTGCTAACTAGCCCGAAACCCTTTTGTTTAGCAATGGAACTGGTTGCATGGAAACCCCCCTCCTCTCAGCAATAACCTGTTTGATTCAGCATCTGTAACTGCTTTCGCATGGGAATCCTGCACACCTGGCAACCGACCCCTATGGGAGGCTACCCCAAACTTCGACTAGAGCTGCAGTTCTGACTCTCAGCTATAGTCGCTGGCCAGCTAATAAAGACTCCCTTTAACCTTAATCTGGCTTTGGTGGTCATTCATTTGGTTGTACTCTACAACATGACCATACTCCCTGGGGGCACTTTCTCCCTTTCCCTCTCTATCTCTCTGTCTCTCTCTGGTGAGCATAGATGCCCTCTGGCAATTTTTTAAAAGAGAGAGAGAGAGAGAATACATAAAAAAAACTAACCTCTCGGGGACCAGTAAGTAGTGTGGCGTTGAGGTGCTAGATATACTCCCACATGACCAACCATAGTTCGAGGCCCAGACCTGGTAGTTTGCTTTCTCAATTCCCCCCACCTCTGTGTCTTTCTCTGGTCAAATTAAAATAAATAAATGAATAAATAAAATTAAATAAAACAATTCTTTAAAAAAGAACCAAAAAACGAAACTAACATCTCAACAGTGATGCGGGGGACCTGAGGAGAGCAGGCTTTGGGGCTGGGATATTTTGGGTGCCCTCGGCTCCCTTTCTGAGGCACCAGATCTCATGTCTCTGCCCTGATTTCCATCCCCCATCCCCTCGGTTTTGCTGTTGAGGAAAAGAGGGCCGTGAACACACCTGGTCCCGGCACGCAATCTCGTTTCTTCAGTAAGTTGAGCTCGGTGTAGGGCTGTGGCATGCCATTTGCTTCATTCACATGTTCCCTAGCTTCTGGGAGAGTGGAACCAAATGTGTCCCAAGGGCCCGCGCTGTGTCCAGGATGATCTCAGACATGGTCTAATGTGATCCTCACCAGCACTCACCACCACATGAAATCCAGTGCTTGAAATTATGAAGTAGGTTGAGAGGGCACCCACGCCATCCCAGACACTGGGAATCACCACACAGATTTGCCCTCTGTCGAGGGCGTCAGAGCCACATCCATCAGAGCACCTTGGTATTCGTCATGTCACCTCTTACAGGGCCACTAACGAGCAGCCTCGGGATGAAAAGCAAGGTGACTCCTAACCTTTCTAAGCTGTAACTTTATGTGCTGTCTATACTGGCTGGTCCAACGTGATGAGAGGCTAGCAGAAGTGGGTTCGAGGACTGCGTTTACAGACCTCTGACAGTGTGGCCCACAACAGGCCATTTGACCACTGCTTGGCAACAAAGGTGGAGTGCTCTGGTCCATAACCCCACCTTGTTGTTCCCGGGGACCCTGTGGGAGCCAGGTCTTAATGAGAGTTGAAGCGCTGTGGAGGGAACACGCCACACCAGAGTATTCTCTTTCCATGTGAGCAAGATCTGATACGACTGTTCTAGGATCAACCTCTCTTCCTTTCCTTCTCTTCCTGTATGGAGCTTGCCTTTTTCCCACCTGCCCCCATCCCCAGCCCTGGCACCATTGGCCCCTCGGCAGGAGACCCTCCCCCCCTGCAGCTCCCTGAATGCTAATGTTCACTTCTGTGGAAAATGCTAGGTGACAAGTTGCTCCCTGAGATACTCACAATCAGATAAGCCAGGAGGGGAAACGAGTTCTTTTGGAAGAGAACCAGACTGTACTGTGGAAATGAAATATCCCTTAGAGGAGGCTGGAAACTTTAGATTCCAGGTCCTGGTTTCCAAGGAAGGCTCATCAGAGAGACGGGTGTCCCTGGGGCATGGGCCTGGGAGGATGGAAGGTGTTGTTCCTGACAGCTGCAACTGTCATCTGGGGCTTGGGTCTGGGCTCAGCGCCCCCCACCCCAACCCAGGCAACTGGATCAAAGGCCTCTTTCCCCTTCTTTCCCTGTGGGTTCCCTGGCCCCCTTCTGTTCATTAAGTCAGAGTTCTGAGCTTTACCTGCAAGCAGGGATGGGAGAGGCAGCCCCGTCCTCCATCCCAAGGTGGAGAAAAGGAGGCACAAGACAGCTGGAATGAGGGCCACTCTGAACAGAGCTCGGGATGTATTCTTCTTTGCCCACCCCGTGTGCACACACGTGCACGCGCGCACACACACTGAGTTTTACAGCTCTCTAAAATTTATGAGGAAAGGCGAGTACCCGGAGATCTCTTAATTAAGCAGCCTTCCCCTAGGAGAAAGGAAACGGGCTTCCATATTCTTAGCGCCAACACTGGATTGCATGATTTACTACCAAGCCCTGCGTTTCTCCCCCATCAACTCCCCTCTAGCACAAACATCTATCACTTTGAAGGCAGTTCAAACACCACCTTCCCTTCCCCCTCTCCCTTCCCGGTGCGGTCCAGGCCCTCAACACTTCCTCTGATCTGCCTCCTTGGCCCAGAGGTTCATGGCAGGCTGGAGCCCCTAGAAGCCCAGGACTGGCACCCGGGCTGCCCTTGCTCCTGCGGGGACAGGGGGCTGGTGCCTGGTCCCTCAGCATAACCCACTGTGGGTGCT
>NW_006159732.1:782866-801907 GCF_000334495.1 Tupaia belangeri chinensis
GGCTGGAGCCCAGAGAAGCCCAGGACTGGCACCCGGGCTGCCCTTGCTCCTGCGGGGACAGGGGGCTGGTGCCTGGTCCCTCAGCATAACCCACTGTGGTTGCTGATGGCTGCCACTAAGATATATGGGTTTAATCAGGCCCCTGACAGGTAAAGACCCTAACAACGGGGACAGTTTGTTCTCCCAAACTGTTGAGTATCTAAGCCCAATGTTTACTTTGGAATCGAATGAATAACATTGTTCTGGGAAAGGAAATTAAAAAAAGCAGGCTTGTAATTTACAGTAGAGAGGAGAACAGATCTGGAGGTCTTGCCTCCCCCCAGCTCAGACCAGCCTGTGTCCTGCAAACCCTCGCTCTGTCTTTTGGCTGTTTTAAACTTCTAAACACACCACAACCGACCAGCTCACCCTCAGCCCTGCCAGTAAAGGGCTTGACATTGCCTGCCTCACTGCAGCTGCCAAGAGAACTCCTTGCTTAAGGCAAAGTGTTCTCCCCTCCCCCTAAAAATCAAAACCAAATGCCACTGGGATTTCAGATGCTGCAAGGCCCATTCAAAATGTGGAGTGAAGAGTGGTTGTCTGGGGTGGGCCAGAGGTTGCCCTGTCCCCAGCCTCATCAGGTCAGGACAAGCGACCTCGTATCAAAAAATAAGGGGAGAAAGCCCAGCAGCCCCCTCAAAAGCCAAACCTAGCAAAACAGGCCTCTTCTGAGGTTGAGGAATTCCCTCACTGAGGAAGGTCGATTTGCTTTTCAATTTTGGGATGGGAGATGGAGGGACACTTCCTTTCTACCCAGCGTCTACAGAACTCCCAGGGACGTTCTTTGCAGAGAGACCAGCATGGGCACCTCTCACCTGTGCTAGGGTGTGGGGTGATGATTTGTAGTGCTGGTCATCCTGCTTGACCAGGGGTGCTCGAGAACAGACTGTTCCCTTCAAACAGGAGAAGCCCCATTTCTAACAGCCGCCCTCCTTCGATGGGTAGAAACCAGCTCAGATCCCTGAAAACTTCAAATGCTCTTTGCCCACCTCCCTCTCTGAAGCTGCCCCCAGACCTAAGACAGGAGGAAGGGGTCTGCTTATGCAGGCATTATACAGGCAGTTGAACTGGGAGAGGGGGCTCAGAAGGACCCCTACCCCCTAAATCTGGTCACAGGCTGGACGAACTCTTTGCCTGGCCTTGGGCAGTGGCACCTAACACTCCTATTCTCCTCCATAAGCCGGGGCCTCCCTGCCTGCCTGTCTGCCAACCTACCTCGGATGCCTCGGATTAGCTCATTGATGGGGGAGGCCACTTTGAACATTTCAAGGCCTGGTCTGGGGCCAAGTCTCATTACTTAGCTTCAAAGTCAGAAACTTCATAAAAAGTTCATTGGTGGAGCTGATTGTTCCAGATTCTCCCAACGGAACTGAATCCACCGTGGCACCCCAGGCCTCAAGTTTTAATGTGGGGGGACCAGCACGTGGGTGGTACTGGGCCATGGGGGATGGGGAAGGGGCAGCAGGAGTCCTTAGCTTCAAAGTCAGAAACTTCATAAAAAGTTCATTGGTGGAGCTGATTGTTCCAGATTCTCCCAACGGAACTGAATCCACCGTGGCACCCCAGGCCTCAAGTTTTAATGTGGGGGGACAGCACGTGGGTGGTACTGGGCCACGAGGGGTGGGGAGGGGGCGGCAGGAGTCCAAGACTCAGTTTATGTTTCCTCTTCTCTTCTCAGACCATTACATGACAAAAGAACTTTTGGAAAACAGAGAAGAGAACAACAAAATATTTCAGAAGCTCACACTTTAACACAACAATAATATTTCTTTCTAGGTGCTTTTCTTATGTATAATCTTTATATGCTACTAATCAGCATATGCATATAAAAATGGTGTGCTTTTCATCTTATTTATTTATTTTTGCTAACCATGACAATGTCCCCACCTCTTCATGACTGATATTTCAAATGACTCTGTGATATTCTGTCCTGGAAATGTGGATTACTTATTACATTTAGGTTGTTTGGTTTTGTTCATCTTTAGTTTTGTTTTTCAAAAAAGCATTATTTAAGTCTATTTATTTTTTCCATGAGTGAGAGAGACATAGAAAAAGAGACAGAGATGGCATCGCTAACAGGGTTTCTCGTGCCACGATCCATCCTTAGCCTTAGCCAGCTTGGATCGTGGGCGCATGTGCTCCAGGCATACTCGGGGAGGTCTCCGGACACGAACCCAGAACCGTCTACATGACTCAGCCTTGTGGAGCATTACACCTTACCATTGCGCCACTGTCCGGTCCCTAGTTTACATTTTTTATAAATAACATGAACATAACCCTATTTGGTTCACATAATTGGTTCGTGATTTTTTTCCAGAAAATAACTTTTTTATTATAAAATAACATCTTTTTTATAATCTTCTAGGAAGTGTGAAAAATCGGAGAAAGTATAAAGAAGTTAATAAAAGTCACCTGTAATTTTCTACCAAGAGAGAATCGATGTTAACCTTTGAGTATATTATATATATATATATATATGTATATACATATATACATGAAACAGGACCGTGCTTCACAGAAGTTTTGTAGGTCCCTAGGGCCAGGAGAATAAAATTGGCAGAGGAAATATTATTTCCAGGAGAGAGTCAACGTGTGATATGTGTGGATTTGTTCTGGATGACACTTTCATTCAGAACATGCAACCCGGGACAGACCTGTGTCCAGCCCAGGGGCCAGGCAGGCGCCCAAGGGTGGGCCGTGGTGTGTCTCTGCCCAGTGCTGTGGCCTTACTCAGGGACCAGTCCGTGGTCAAGAACAAAGCCACGCTGGGCGCAGGCAAACGTACTTTCCTCATTTCTTCTGACAAGCGCCACGGAGCCCGTGATTTATGGCCACACTTCACGGGACACTAGTAAACGTCCCATAGTATATTTTGTAAGAGTAATGAAGTCTCCGTAACCCCAGCCCTCCCCGCAGCCTCTGCTAATAAATTTCCTTCTGCAACAAGGGTGAGCCTGCCAGGCACTTGGCGAGGCAAGGGCTGTGGATTAGCAGAGGGGCACCAGGGCCTATCCGCAAACCCCCAGCACTGCACTTCACCCCTCCAATCTTTCTTAAGAGCAAGTGGGGGGCTTTGTCACGACCCACCTCCAGTTCCCCTGTAGAACGCAACCCCCTTGCGCCCAATGCAGAGCTCTCAAAAGGCTGGAGAAAGATGAAAAGTGAGGCAAGAAGCTGGAAAAGGAGGGGGAGAAACCCCAAACCATAATTGCTTCTTTCCTTCTGCAGCTCAGATTACTGGCCAGCAGCGGAGGGGCGGCCAGCAGAGGACTGTTGCTTTTGACTACTGTTTCCCTCGGGTTTGCAGATCAACTATGGGATGAAAGAAGAGGGGGCAATTGAGATAGGCCGAGCTAGGGGTGAGGCTGTGCGGGGTCACCACGGACCAGGCTTTCTTTGGGCTCTAGAAGGGGTTGGGGATGGGAAGAGGGGTTGGGAGGGGCTGGAGGTATTTACATTCCACCCCGTGCTAACACCCACTCCCTTCAAAGGGCTGGAGATGGGGTGTATTCCTCACTCTGCAGACTAGTTGCCTTTCTTTAACCTCCCCCTTCATACCCTTGCTTCGGAGATAGATGTTGCTTCACTCATTATTTTACTTTTTTTTTTTCTGGAAAGAGAGAGAGGGACAGAGAGAAGGAAAGTAAGAAATCATCCCCTGGGTGGGGGGATGCTCACGTTGCAATTTGTTCTCCATTCTCTTTCCGGGATTTTGGACATGCACGTATATGCATGATTTTCAAGCTGCCAGGTCCGGGACTGGAACTGTGATCAGCTATGTGGGAGTCCAGCACCTTAACCACCACGGCACTTGCTGGCCCTCAATAAAAAAGTAATGTTTTCTATTTTCTTCCAGTTTTTGTATCTACTTAGACTTAATCTTATATTATTGAACAAATACACGCACACACATTTTAGTTATTTCCTCCATGAGTGAAAGAGACAGAATTCCTAATAGGGTCCTGACCCCATGACCTACCCCCAGCCTCAGTCAGCCCTGGATCCGGGGCATGTGTGTGCCTTGTGTGCTTAGGGAGGCCCCCAGACACGAACCTGGAACCTTCCCATGTGGGTCAGCTTTGTAGAGGGTTGCACTTTACAGCTGTAAAATCTAGCCATACGAGCTGGATGGTGGCACAGAGGCAAAATGCTATATATTTATATATATTCACCATGCGCTAGATGCCCTGTCATCTTTTCCTCTATAGTAGGATTTTTAAATGCTGCTCTGCTCCTATGGTTATTTAAAATGTATAGAATCAATTCCCTATGACTAAACTTACGTTGTTTCTAATTTTTCATGACTAGTAATTCAATGTCTTGTGCATACATCTACACTTCTCTATTGTTACCTAAGTAACGACGAGAAATCATGACGTATTTTCCTGTTTTTCTATGCCAAAATGTGTCACGCCTTTCCTGATAACCCAATAGCACTGCCCAGTTAGAGGATGCGCCTTCAGTCACTTTAATGCAAGTCACCATCGGCTGGTGAGGCCCAGGTCCTATAGTAGGTGCCGAGGTTGTAAAGATGAGTGACCCAACCCTAGCTTCCAGGCGGTCCTGTCCTGTGCTGTCAAAGTAACCAAGCTCTGAGCTAATACTGAGCACTTACCACGAGTCAGGCACTGTTCTGTTGTAAGCACTTTCCAGGTAGTAACTTATTTACATCTCACAAAACCCAGTGGAGTAGGCCTTTTATTAACACCAGCTCACTAGCCACGGAGCCCGTGATTTATGGCCACACTTCACGGGACACTAGTAAACGTCCCATAGTATATTTTGTAAGAGTAATGAAGTCTCCGTAACCCCAGCCCTCCCCGCAGCCTCTGCTAATAAATTTCCTTCTGCAACAAGGGTGAGCCTGCCAGGCACTTGGCGAGGCAAGGGCTGTGGATTAGCAGAGGGGCACCAGGGCCTATCCGCAAACCCCCAGCACTGCACTTCACCCCTCCAATCTTTCTTAAGAGCAAGTGGGGGGCTTTGTCACGACCCACCTCCAGTTCCCCTGTAGAACGCAACCCCCTTGCGCCCAATGCAGAGCTCTCAAAAGGCTGGAGAAAGATGAAAAGTGAGGCAAGAAGCTGGAAAAGGAGGGGGAGAAACCCCAAACCATAATTGCTTCTTTCCTTCTGCAGCTCAGATTACTGGCCAGCAGCGGAGGGGCGGCCAGCAGAGGACTGTTGCTTTTGACTACTGTTTCCCTCGGGTTTGCAGATCAACTATGGGATGAAAGAAGAGGGGGCAATTGAGATAGGCCGAGCTAGGGGTGAGGCTGTGCGGGGTCACCACGGACCAGGCTTTCTTTGGGCTCTAGAAGGGGTTGGGGATGGGAAGAGGGGTTGGGAGGGGCTGGAGGTATTTACATTCCACCCCGTGCTAACACCCACTCCCTTCAAAGGGCTGGAGATGGGGTGTATTCCTCACTCTGCAGACTAGTTGCCTTTCTTTAACCTCCCCCTTCATACCCTTGCTTCGGAGATAGATGTTGCTTCACTCATTATTTTACTTTTTTTTTTTCTGGAAAGAGAGAGAGGGACAGAGAGAAGGAAAGTAAGAAATCATCCCCTGGGTGGGGGGATGCTCACGTTGCAATTTGTTCTCCATTCTCTTTCCGGGATTTTGGACATGCACGTATATGCATGATTTTCAAGCTGCCAGGTCCGGGACTGGAACTGTGATCAGCTATGTGGGAGTCCAGCACCTTAACCACCACGGCACTTGCTGGCCCTCAATAAAAAAGTAATGTTTTCTATTTTCTTCCAGTTTTTGTATCTACTTAGACTTAATCTTATATTATTGAACAAATACACGCACACACATTTTAGTTATTTCCTCCATGAGTGAAAGAGACAGAATTCCTAATAGGGTCCTGACCCCATGACCTACCCCCAGCCTCAGTCAGCCCTGGATCCGGGGCATGTGTGTGCCTTGTGTGCTTAGGGAGGCCCCCAGACACGAACCTGGAACCTTCCCATGTGGGTCAGCTTTGTAGAGGGTTGCACTTTACAGCTGTAAAATCTAGCCATACGAGCTGGATGGTGGCACAGAGGCAAAATGCTATATATTTATATATATTCACCATGCGCTAGATGCCCTGTCATCTTTTCCTCTATAGTAGGATTTTTAAATGCTGCTCTGCTCCTATGGTTATTTAAAATGTATAGAATCAATTCCCTATGACTAAACTTACGTTGTTTCTAATTTTTCATGACTAGTAATTCAATGTCTTGTGCATACATCTACACTTCTCTATTGTTACCTAAGTAACGACGAGAAATCATGACGTATTTTCCTGTTTTTCTATGCCAAAATGTGTCACGCCTTTCCTGATAACCCAATAGCACTGCCCAGTTAGAGGATGCGCCTTCAGTCACTTTAATGCAAGTCACCATCGGCTGGTGAGGCCCAGGTCCTATAGTAGGTGCCGAGGATGTAAAGATGAGTGACCCAACCCTAGCTTCCAGGCGGTCCTGTCCTGTGCTGTCAAAGTAACCAAGCTCTGAGCTAATACTGAGCACTTACCACGAGTCAGGCACTGTTCTGTTGTAAGCACTTTCCAGGTAGTAACTTATTTACATCTCACAAAACCCAGTGGAGTAGGCCTTTTATTAACACCAGCTCACTATTACTCAGGCACCAAGAGGTTAAGTGACTTGCCCAAGATGTCTCTGGTCCCTGCGTTCAGGCCCTCAAAGTCCCTTTGAGTCACAAGAACTCACAGCAGGCAGGCTCCTAGCCTTCACCTCCAACAAGTAGTTTATTCTACAGACAGGCTCAGAGAGAAGAAGTAACTTGCCCAAGGTCACACAGCAAAGTGGCAAGGCTGGGACTAGGGCCCAACCACTTGCTGACCTGAACCTGCTGCCCTTTTTTTTTGAACGGTTTTTACTCTAGGGCACACACACGCAGCAGAAAGACAGAGAGAGAGACAGAAATCAAGAAATCACTCCCCAGGGGGGATGACCGTGTCACAATCCCTTCTCCTCCATTCTCCTCTCGGAATCTTGGGGATGCATGCACACGTGCCTGGCGTGAGTTTAAGTCACCGGGTCTGGGACTAGAACTGTGGTTGACTACATGGGAGTCCAGTGACATACCAAGAGGTTAAGTGACTTGCCCAAGATGTCTCTGGTCCCTGCGTTCAGGCCCTCAAAGTCCCTTTGAGTCACAAGAACTCACAGCAGGCAGGCTCCTAGCCTTCACCTCCAACAAGTAGTTTATTCTACAGACAGGCTCAGAGAGAAGAAGTAACTTGCCCAAGGTCACACAGCAAAGTGGCAAGGCTGGGACTAGGGCCCAACCACTTGCTGACCTGAACCTGCTGCCCTTTTTTTTTGAACGGTTTTTACTCTAGGGCACACACACGCAGCAGAAAGACAGAGAGAGAGACAGAAATCAAGAAATCACTCCCCAGGGGGGATGACCGTGTCACAATCCCTTCTCCTCCATTCTCCTCTCGGAATCTTGGGGATGCATGCACACGTGCCTGGCGTGAGTTTAAGTCACCGGGTCTGGGACTAGAACTGTGGTTGACTACATGGGAGTCCAGTGACATAGCCATTATGCTAACTGCTGGTCCTGCCCTCTTTTTTTGCCATCTGGAGGCTCTCACACATACCCTAAGATAGTGAAGCAAGAACCCTCTCCTGAGGTCTGGAAACTGACTGTTTGCAATGAACTACACGGAGGACCTACTCAACCTGGAAGAAACCATAAAGAGGGTGGGTTATAAAAGAAAATGATGGGTCAGCCCTTGGCCTGGTGGTTAAGGTGGCTGGATCCCACATGACTGTGCAGTTTGAGGCCCCAACTCAGAGACTAGAGAAACACACCAGGCACGTGTGTATGTGTGCCCAAAATCCCCAAAGGAGAGATGGAGAAGGGACTGCAGCATGACCATACCCTGTGGGGGATGTTTTCTCCCTCTTTCTCTTTTTCTCCCTCCAGCAAGTACGTGTGCCCTCTGACAAGTTTATAAAAGAAAGAAATAAAATGAACTCCAAACCAACAAACTGGGAACATTTGGCATTCATGGGAAGAGGAATGAGTTTCTCTGAGTTAAAACTTACCATTTGAGTAACCAGAAATTTCCCATGTATATATAAGGAACTGACCAATTTTCAAAGAATCAGAAAATAATAAAGATGACTATTGCACTTGGTACGAAATGAGGCTGAACACAGAGCGAGTTCTTGTGGCCTGTGGTCATCGTAATGCACACTGGTTGGTGTGGAACCATCAACGAGCAGAGGCCCTGGTTCTCCACCGGGAGTTGTAGTCGTGGTACGAAGCTGGTTACGGAATGCCTGGAGGAACAAGCTTGGTGCACTTCGAGAAATGTGGGAAGAACCACGGAGTCAGAGCCTGAAGTGCTGTGCACAAGGCGGCTGCATGGCGAGGTTATTCTGCGGCCCCACAAGGACTTACTGAACCCTAAAAGCAAGTGCAAATGCCTGCAACAGACCTCACTGTGGAGAAGCAAACCTCACGAAAGAACTCTGGGGTTTGAAAAGAAAATGCTGGCTCAATTTGACTTTGGTTGTTTCCCAAGCTGGTTTGTGTCAGGGCACTGGAGCACCAGGGCTCTTTTTCTTTTCTTTTCTTTTTAAAAATTTTGCCAGCAAGTGTGTGCACTCACTGCAAGAGACAGAGAGCAAGAACACGAGAGAGAGAGAGCACGAAAGAGAGAGCCCCCCGGGGGATGGTCACCTCACAGTCCCGTCTCCTCCACCTCTCACTCCTTTCAGGATTCGGGGGGCACATGCACATGCACCCGATCTGTTTCTCAAGCCATCAGGTCTGGGACTCAAACCGCACAGACAGCCATGTGAGAGCTTAACCACTATGCCGCCAGCTTGCCCTTTATTTATTTATTTACTTCTTCTGAGAAAGAGAGACTCCCAAAAGCGTACTCACCCTGTGATCTGCTCCTAGTCTCAGCTGGTTTGGATCATGAGAATGTGCACCCCTCCACCCCCAGGAGTATACAGAGAGGCCTCAGGATGGGAACCTGGGACCTTCCCGTTGGGTCCAGTTGCAACCCTGTGCCACACTTAGCCCCAAGGCAGTTTGTTCATTGCAGTCTTACCCCACAGTAGATCTGGGCAAGGGGCCTACCCTGGTGCAGGTGCAGTCAGATCCTGACCACCCCAGTCCTCACAACACCCTGGACAGCACAGGAAGTTACAGCCATTTTACAGATGAAGACGCCGAGGCACCGAGAGGCTGTGAGATTCACAGTGCTCAGCAGGTGGGCATGAAATGGCTCACAGGAAAGTGCCGTGTCACTACAGAAGACCGTTGCCGTGAACCAGCTCCGACGCACGTGCAAGTGAGAGCAAAGGCTTAGTTCAGTGCTGGTGGATCAAAGTGCTTGACAGAGTGAGTTCTCTCCCTTTCTCTCTTTTTGCTCTGAGGCAAGGGATGAGTGAGGAAAGTGTGTGACATGGTGGAAGAATTCTGGATTATGGAGTTGTGGGGACCTGGGTTCAAGCCTAGGCTTCTGCATTGACTGGGTGACAGAGAACAACCCTTCTTCTCTGGGCCTCATTTGTTCCTCCGGAAAGTGTGAGGCCTCTAGAGAGACTCTTCTTCCAGACCCACAGCTCTTAGGTTGTCAGGAAAGTCGTGACGTATTTCTCTATGCAAAAATGCATAGTGACTTTCCCAACAACCCAAGAGAACTCACTGGGCCAGGCTCCTCACTTCAAGCAACCTTCAATGAATATTTGCATAATTACCTTGGACTCCTAACTTGGGCACACAGAGGTACTGTGAGGATCGGATAAAATGAGGAGAAGGAAAGTAATTCCTTAGTACAGCTGGAGGACTCCTTGTTACCTGGGCCAGGAGAAGGGTGAAGAGGGGAAAAATCTCACTCCCCCTCTTCTGCATTCTTTATGAGGATAGGATGCACGGGGGTGGGAGTGTGCCGGGAGCAGAAGCAGATGCATTGTGGAGTTTCTCAACCTTTCCAACTCGGGAGTCTTCCTGGTAAGTGTCCAAAAATCATGTGCGCTCTCTCTAGGCTTTTTAAAACTGCAAAATAAATGAAATGATGACTTTAAAAAATGCATGGTAATTTTTGATCGTGCTTTCTTGAAACTTCTCACCTTCCCTGGAGAGTCTGATAAATACAGGACAGACAACTGAAAAGTATTATTTTTCATTCAAGGCAGGTGTGGAAATTGAGTTGGTCAGGCCTTGCTTGGCTTGAAGCAAGAGAAAATGAACAACTCCTTTTCGGGTGGCAACTCCTCTCACTTGCCAGACTTTTTGGGAGTTGGGTGGGGTAGGTGGAGTCCAGACCTCTGGTCGACAGAGCTTGGCCATGATGAAGAGGCTCTGTGACAAAATAGTGTGTCATATGATGTGTGTTTCTTGATGTTGTTAGTAATATTACCGTAATTCTGTATGATCTTGTGCTTTTCCACTGGACCACACTGTTTTTTTTCACCCTGGCTTTCACTTCTCAGCAAGAGGGCATTGTATGTGGCTCAGGAGATTCACTTGGCTCGTCATTTATTCTGGTTACTGCTTGGACTTCATTGGCTGCCCCTCCTGCTGCTGCTGCTTCTTGTTTTTGCTATAGGGCATGTGTGGTCTCTGGAGAGACAGAGAGAGAGAAAGCGAGAAGTTCTTGCTCCAGGGGGCATGTCCAATCGCCTCTCGGAATTTCAGGCATGCATGTACACATGCCTGGTGTGAGTTTCATGCCACTGGATCCTGGACTCTAACCATGGTTGGCCATTTAGGAATCCACTAAACCACTATGCCACCTATTGCTCCCCACCCCGCTTCTTCTAAATATTTAACTAACTTGAACTGACATTTCCTGGGTGTCCATGACACAAGAGGAACCTCGAAAAAGCCCCTGCCCTTAAGGAACTCAGACATGCCGGAAGAAACCAGGAGTAGACCAACCATAGGTAAATGATAAGGAGCCATTGTATAGTTGCATGCCTTAAAACTCAGGTTTTCTGTTCAAGGTAACTTTTTTCAACCTTCTCTCCCATTCTCTAAGTCCATAACAAATCTGGCTTAATTATGAAAATGACAGTTCACCTAACTTCTTTAAACATCAGTTGACCAGAAACCAAGGTTGGGTGAGATTGTGTTGAAAGATCCTTCTCAAGGAGGCCTGAGGCATAGGAGAGGGGGTCACTGCCCTTGAGTCTGTAGGACCCTTGTCCCTGAAGTCTGCTGCTCCCAGGTTAGCCACTCCCCTGTCTGGCTTTTCTCACTGGCACCTCCCTACTGCATTACGTAGATTCTGTGCTTTTCTGGCCCCATGTCTTTTTCCTTCTGTCTTTAGGGAAAATGTGAGAATAGAAGAACTGGCATTTCTAGGATATTGTGGGTGGTCGGTAAGGGGGATGACGAGGTAGGAGATGGAGGTAAGGGGCCCAGTGCTGGCTCACCAGGTTAATTGTCAAGCCAGTTCCCATCACCAAGAGCTGATGCCACAGTCCCCATGGACTCACTGCCAGCTGGCTGCATCCAGTGCTCCACAGGAGGCTCCTTGGGAGTCCAGAGTGATGCTGGCTGTGTGAGTGGAAAGAGGGTAGGTGACTCTGCAGAGTCACACGGATACCCTGGGCTGGATAGATGACAAAAAGCTCAATGGGGGAGAGGGGGTTATGGTTCTCACCAGCTCCAGGCAGCTGAGTCTGGCCCTGCAGGCTGAGCGGCCCAATCCTGAGCCACACAGGCCACACCTGGCACATACTGGGCATGCCGAGTATATGGCTGCTTCTTGGCACAGGAGGTCAGCAGGTGGCCAGCGAACTCAGTTTAACGAATGACTGCACCACACCACAACATACTAAGCTAAAGTAGTTATTAAACAAAGACCAATTGACACACACTTTGACTTATCTTCTAAAGATTTTTTTACAAAAAGATTATTTACTTAATTTTATTTATCTTATTTTTAAATTTTAGTGAGAGAGTGAGAGTGAGAGAGGAAAGTGAGAAAGCAAGCCACCAGGTTTGGGACTCAAACTGCAGTCAGCCATGTGGGAGTCCAGCATCTTAACCACCACGCCACCTGCCGGCCCCTTGATACATTATTAATGAAAGACTATGGTTTCTTTGTCTTTCCTTGATGTCTTTGTCTGGGTGTCCCCTGCACAGCACCACAGTACATTTAGTTGTCACGTCTCCTAGGCTCCTCTGGGTCATGTTTCTCAGATTTTCCTGGGTTTAGTGACTCTTTGTGGGAGTCCAGCATCTTAACCACCACGCCACCTGCCGGCCCCTTGATACATTATTAATGAAAGACTATGGTTTCTTTGTCTTTCCTTGATGTCTTTGTCTGGGTGTCCCCTGCACAGCACCACAGTACATTTAGTTGTCACGTCTCCTAGGCTCCTCTGGGTCATGTTTCTCAGATTTTCCTGGGTTTAGTGTCTCTTTAGAGTTTTTTTTTTTTTGTTTGTTTGTTTGTTTGTTTGTCATTAAAACTTCTTTTTTTCCTGTCTAGCTCCCATTGTTTTGGAGACCCAAGGACAATGAGGTGCACCCGATTTGGCAATCGAGAAGCCCTGGGACAAGGCTCTTTACGCTCCGTGCCTGAACTGTCCAGGCAGTGTTAAAAACAACATCTGAACGTTTTTCTGAAGGCTTGTTGGGAGAGTCAAGCCCACTGGTGGCTAGGAATTGTCTGGGAGCGGTAAAGAGACAGGAGGTGTGAGGGGCTGTGACCAGCATGACCCACAAGCACAAAGACCTGTGAGAAGCACATTCCACCGCCTCTCTCTGGTCATCAGACCTCAGGCCCTGCAGTCCTCTCCTTCCGCCTCTCTCGTCATCAGGCCTCAGGCCCTGCAGTCCTGGCATCATCTAAGAAAATATTCACTTTACCTAAGAGCACAAATCCTGCCACAGGCCGTGTGACTCTAAGGAATGCAGCCAATTTCCCTCTGCTATCCAAAATGGTGAGTTCCTTGGGTTTTCTTTAGGATCTCAGTTTAAATGCCTCCCTATTAGGAAGCTATTTCTGAAGAGACTAAGTTATGCAGGCACAGCATTCGCAGGAAGAGAATTCTATACAAAAGGGCTAGGGAGGCTTTGGCTGGACCTCAGTGAGCGGGTAGGGGGGAAAAGATGTGAGCTTAGAAAGCGGCTACGGGTTAGACCACGGAGGGACTTATAGAGCGCGGGGAGGGCTTTATGCTTTATCCTAAGTACAGTTAAAGGTCATTGGTGGGCTTTGAGTGAGGAGGTCACGTGATCTGGCTGTCATGTGGAGGAAGTTCTGGGGGAAGGAAGAAAAAATGGAATTTGTTGAATGCAAGGTTGAATGTGGGGTCATGAGTACAATCACAATCAATGGCCTCTTTGAGATTTCTGTTTTGAGTAACCAGATGAAAGGGCAATCTGGCCTCCTGGAACCAGAACCGCAGCCCTAACCGCACCTCATCAGCTCTCTTACCTATTCCTCTGTTCCCTATGCCACTTCCTGTTCGAGTTCCCATTACCCCTTGCTGGGATTCCCATGGAGACTCTTTATTACCAATCAACTCAATTGATAAAGAATAGATTAGATTATTTCCCTCTCATGCTTGAAAACCGATGGCCATTTATATTAGTTTTCTTTTGGGGGATTAACAAATTGCCCCCAAACTTACCAATACACATGAAAACAATACATATTTATTCTGGGGACAGCTTAGCTGGATCCTCCATCTCAGGGTCACATAGGCGGCAATTGAGGTGGACTTATCTGAAGGCTCAACTGGGAGATGACCCAATTCCAAGCACACTCACATGGTTGTTGGCAAGATTCAAATTCTCACAGGCTGTTGGACTGAAGGCCTCAGATCCTGGCTGGCTGTTGACTGAGACATCAACCCCTTGAAATACAAATCTCTCTGCAGGGCAGCTCACAACATGACACTGGCTTCTGTCGGGATGAACTAGTGAGAGAGCAAGAGAGAAAAATCCAAGAAAGCAGCAAGGCAATTTTTTGCAAGCTAATCTTGGAAATGACGTCTCATCATTTTTGCCATATTCTATTTTAATAAGTGAATTACTAGGTCCAGCCTGCTCTCAAGGGGAAAATACTAGGAGGGGGAATCTGGGTATGGGTTCCCATGTTCAAGGCCGATTACGGCTCCCATCCTCGTTCCTGCATCTTCTGTACCTACTCTTCTGGGCATGTCATCTAACTTGCTGCTCCTAAACTAGCTGCCTATTTTCTTGGTTTTCGGTGTCATTACCTTTGACTGCTGTGTACTTCCTGCCCTGAACCCTTGGAGATTTTCTTCTCATTATCCCAGGCCTGCAAGCAAAGGCTTTGGTTGTAATCCTCACTCCACTTATTATATCAGTGTTTTGGTGATGTTGTTTCCTCTTCCTGGCTCACATTTGTGCTCTGTGACAGTCAGAATATGTCTTATTTATTTTCAGGTTGCCACCGTCAAATACGGTGTCTGGCTCAGAGTGGGCTATTATTTAACTCTGTTGAATATAAATGCATGAATTTTAGTTAAAGCATAAGAAAAAAATTCAGGGGATTAAATCTATTCATGGGTGGATACTGCAGTCAAACAAGGTTGTAAGATGGTCTGTTTTGGATCCTTCTTGCCATGCTTTCCCACCACTGGAAATTCCAAGAGAAACTGTCCAATTGCTTTTGTAAGTATACATGCTGCTTCACTTTGGGCCTCTCAGATATCCTGTGAAAAGGAAGGGCAGAAATCATTGTACCCTTTAAAAATGTTTTCTTAGAATTTTGCCATAGGATGTGTGTACTTGATGAAGAGACAGAGAGACAGAGAGAGAAAGCACCTTCTGGCGGGATGACCACACCAAAATCTCTTCTCTTCCAGTCTCTTCTTGGGATTTTGGGCAGGCACTCACATGCTAAGGGCATGTTTTTCCAGCTGCCAGGTCTGGAACTTGAACCACAGAGTCAGCCATGTGGGATCCAGCACTTTAACCACCATGCCACCTGCTGGTGCCCATCGTACCTATTCTCTAGATGCAGATTGAGGACCACAGTCAGATATCTAGTAACTGGTGGACCAGCCCCAACTCAGTTCAGTTTAGAGTGTCTTTATCAATGCCTCTTCTGTTTAAAAGCTGGTATTTTCACACAGAAAAGTCTCATAGTGGAGATGGCACATAAGTAGATTATGTTCACTCAGTGGGGAAAACCCCACCATGTGAGGTACCTGTGAAAAGATTCAGGCAGTAAAAGCATTGTAGGGCCAGGACATTGGGCCCAAACCTGATTGGTCTTTGGAATCATCTGGATAGCTTTCAAAGACGTAGGTTCTGATCGATAGACTCAGAATGGGACCCAGGCAACCATACCATTAAACACTAAGCAATATCGATGATCTGGCAGATTTGACCCTCTGGTCTAGAGGTTTGGTCATAGGAGAACAATCGACAAGATCTGCAAGTTTCTCAGTAGTATTCCAAGTGGGAAGAAAGGAGATTTTCTATGAGCACAGCCTGCTAAGCCTTCCCAAGTATTTTTCTTCTCTGGACTGTGCCCATTTTTAGAATGGGCCTCTGGCCATGCTGTTTTCCCTGGAAGTCTTCTATTCTGCTTTCTTACAGCCCAGTTATATCCTATCCTTGTATTTCTGGTCACCCCAGAAATCCCACCTGTTTTAGGCATATCACCTGGGTTTCAAGCAGTGAAATTCAGGGAGTAGCTCTTAAGGTGGGGTTGCTCCCCTGTGAGGGTCACAGTGGGTTATGGCTGTTTCTTCCTCTGAACACCCACCAGCCCTCAGTCTGGTACTCAACTCAACACCTGCTATTCATTGCCGTCTGCGAACATATTTGCTCTCCTTCCGAGATGGTAAACTCTGAAAAGCAGATCATTTGGGGGTTTATGTTTTGATTTGACATCTCCTTGGAGTCTTGGTTCAAATGTCACCTTTTCTTTTGTTTTTCTTTTTAAAGAGGTTTTTGCCTTAGGGTGTGTGTACTTGCTGGAGAGAGAGAGAGAGAGAGAGAGAGAGAGAGAGAGAGAGAGAGAGAGAAATTGACCTTTTCAGTGAGTCTTTCCCTGACCATCCATTTCAAATGCACCCCCACCTCCAACACTCCCAATCCTCTGACTCTGCTCTAATTTACTGCGTGTAACCTCATTACCTCCAACTCCCTCTGACACTTATTTATTTTGGTTCTCATCTCTCTCCTGATAATAACAGGACAGGGCTTTCTGTCTTCCCTGCCTGTGGATGTATCCCCAGCGCCAAGTGCCGTGGGTGCTTCAGAAAGCTGTGTGGAATGCATGAATCTTGAGCAGTGCCCTTGCATGCAGTGGAGCTCTGTAAATGCTGTTTGGTTGGTCAATCGACAATGCCAGCCACATTGGAGCAAACTCATCTTCTTCTCTTTCAGAAGGTGTCCTGGACCAACAGCAGAGGCTTAGAGACTCTCATTTCTTAAGGTCAATAAAATGAGCCTTGTTGAGACTGTCATGGCTTTCCCAGCTGGGCTGAAAAATGTCTTTGGAATCCAATGCTAGAGGCGATGGGCCAGCTCCAAGACTTCCCAAGGAGCTGGAGTCAGGGCTGGCTCCACATCCCATTTGTCAACCCCAGCACACAGACGAGAGGCCTTCAGCTGCCAAGGACTTTGTTTTATTGTCATTGCAGTTGGCTTCCCTCTGGGCTGGAGCTGCCAGGGCAGCAACCATCAAGCCTTGGACACTGGGCTGTGGTAATAATAGCAATTCCATAATTCTCACCCGAGAAATTGCTGGAGATGGCTGAGCAAACAGGAGCCTCAACAACGGGAGGAGGAGGCAGTAATCTTTCCCTTCCTCACAGACCTGACCTTGGGACACGACACACAGAACTTCCTCCAGCTCAGTCTCAATTCAGTTTTTCCGAACCTTGTCACAGAAAGAGGGCTGGGATATTATTCTTAAGTCTTGGGGACACAGCAGACGGTTCTCAGGTAGGACATTCTATCATCTTATAGATTCTGTCACAGACAGCCTTTGCTGTGGGTAAAAGGGATTGCCGCTTAGGGATGGATATGAAATGTTACCTTTCTTATATGTTCCTCCAGGACTTCTGGAAGGAGGTGCCACTGTGTTGATAAATGACTGTCCTTTCTGAGGCTGGGCTTTGAAGTCCCCCACACCCCCTGCTGCCCCATGTGTGGGACAAAGGAGCCTTTGCACCACCCCTGGTCTGAGATACCCTGGGCTGTGGCCTTGGAGCAGGCAGGTCTGTTACACAGCATGGCTGTCTGGGCTTTGCTGAGCCATTGCACTACACTCTTGTCCCTTACTTAGGGCGAGGAAATAATTGTTCAAGAACCTATCTTGTCAGAGAGCCTCCACATGGCACCTGGAAGCCAGAATTGAGAGCCCAGAAGATTCTCCAACTAGAGTGCCCATCTAAGGGCTGGGCAGAGAGGGGAAGGTGAGTGATGCCGTTCCTAAGGAACAAAGCAGGTAGCTCCCGTGACTGTCAGCTATCAGTCATGTGCCAGCCATGCCTCTGAGCACGTAAGTAACATTCCAGCCCCCAAATATGACATTTGTCTAGACTACCCTTTCCTGAGGCTACTCCCCAGCACTGAATAATATAAGATGCTATGTGAAAAGGGGGTCTTAGGTCCAAAAAAACCTGGAATACACTGTCTACCTTCATAGAGATTCACAGTACATATTAACCTGTTAAAGGCTCTGGAAAGTTCTCTAATGACAAAATCTGTTTTGTTCTATTTATCTCAGTATTTGTCCACTTAAACCTCTTCCCTTTATCACCCTTTAATATCTCTTAGTACTGGAGATCCCTGTATAAGCCACTGGGAAACACAGGTCCTAAGGATGAGCATCTAGAAATACTAGTAACTGATTAGACTATGTGGCACCTTTGGTCTGGGGCCTATGTGATTTTCTTTCTCTTTTTCCCTTCCTTCCTTCCTTCTTTCTTTCCTTCCTCACTTCATTCGTTCCTTCCTTCTTTCTTTTTCTTTCTGAAAGAGACACATACACTTGCAAAAGAGACAAAGAGAGAAAGAGATGGAGGAAAAGTGAGAAATTACCTTCCACTGGGAGTGGCCATGCCACAACCCTTTCTCCTGTTGGGATTTTGGGAATGTTCACACATGTGCCTGGCATGTTTTTTAAGCCACTGGTTCAGAGACTCAAACTGTGTAGTTAACCATGTAGGATTTAGCTGCCTTCACCACCACACCATGGGTTGGTCCTCATGTGGTTTTTGTTCATGCCTACACAACCTTGCAGTGAAACCTGTTAGCCAGGATGGAGAGCCCCGGATTGCTTAAGCAAAGCCTTAGAATCTGGACAATTAAGCCTCTACTCCAAGTTGGTTTTGGGTAGTGGAATAGTTTTATCATCCATGTAGCCTTACTGCATATAGGTTTGGCCTTAGTACTCTTCCCCCATCCCTCCTTTCCACATCTTCTCTGGCCATGCTCTCTGGTGCTGCCACCTGCTTACCCTACCAAAGCAAAGCTTTGGCCCAGATTATAGACTTTGTCTTCTCTTCTTTCATCAACATGAATTTACCTGAAGTCAATAGGCTGTCAAATCATCCAGTCTTAATAATTTTCTCTTAAACATTTTGTCTCTAGTGTCCTAATTCTATCACTCAGTAAAAATATCAACTAACCATACTAATTTACATTTGTACAATTTTTTTGCCACAGGGTGCATGCACTAACTCAAGAGAGACAAAGAGAGAGGAGAGAGAGAGAGAGGGAGAGAGAGAGAGGAGAAAGGGAGGGAGAGAGAGAGGAGAAAGGAAGAAAGAGAGAGAGAAGAGAGAGAGTGTGAGAAATGCTCCTTGTGGCTCCCAGAAATGGATATGCTGCAATCCCTTTTCTCTATTTTCCTCTCTGGATTTTGGGCATGCATGCACACATGCCCAGTGTATTTTTTAGGCCATAGGGTCTGGGACTCAAATTGCAGAGTCGGCCATGTGGGATCCAGCACCTTAACACCATGCCACCTGCTGGCCTAGTGGCTGACTTTTATAGTGAACGTTTCTT
>NW_006159732.1:801938-805429 GCF_000334495.1 Tupaia belangeri chinensis
CCCATTGCAGTTTTATTTTACCTATGTCTTTGATGGATGATTATATATATATATATATATAAAATATTTTAATCTAAACATTCCTTCTCCCCTTCTCCATCTCCTTTTTTGTTCCTTGCCATGAATTTGTAGGAGCAGTAGGGCCCTCTGGCCTATAGAGCTTCCACAACCTCGATTTTTTTCTTTCCCATTTGCTGGTTGCATTAAAAGGATCCTGCAGAGGACTTAGAATCCTCAGAGTATGGCAAAGACACAGGATGGAAGGACCTTTGTCACTGAATGACCACATGGAAGGCTGTTCACTGACTAGGAAAATTTACACTGGGCTTTGTGAGATAAACTATCTTAAATAGAATGAAAACTTTATGACTTTGAAGATTGCTTGTTGTAGCAACTAGTGTTACTTACCCTGACTTATGCAAGCCCTTTAGAGAGTGAGGAAGTGGCTCATGATGAAAGTAGAGGAAAGGAAAGCAAAGCAAACCTACAGGGGTTCTTAAAGACAGAATAATTGGAGTCTGGCCACTTCTAAGGAAGTCTTATTTAGTATTATGTTTTCCTTAATATGACATCACCCTTACCACAAAGAAATCATTTCTAAAAGCCATAGCTTTCTGAGTTACCTGAGAACCCCTCATGTGTGAGGTGCTGTCTTGGAGAAGCAGAAATAAATCACTCGCTGGATAAGGCCAGGGCTCCTTCTGAGGCTGAAGAAATGTTTCTGGAAGGGTAGGCAATAAAATTGTAGCCTGTCTACTTTAGCAGTGGCTGAGAGGTAGGGACCCTGAGTTGCCAATGGGGCAGTCTGGCCCGGGGAGGGGGGAAGACCGTTACTGTACTGATGGCTGTGACAAAGAAAGGAATAATCCTAAGATCTCAGAGGAGGGGCTGATCGAAAACATCCCAGATCTGAAACTCCAATCTCACTGTTGAGTGACCCCTTCTGACTTTGCATGTTTATTCATATGTGTCTTGGCAAAGAATACTAGGTCTGGTCTATGAGGTAACCAGAGGACGTGTGCTAGTTTAACAGCATGTTCTGCTCATGGAGTGGTTTTCCTTCTTCCTTGGGGGAGTTTCATTTTTCAGACCTTTACAAAGACTCCCATCTCTTTTTCAATGGATGTTTCAGCTTTTGGAGGTCAGATGGATAATCTTGCCCTGATTGTATTTCATTGTTCTTATCCTTTAGATTTTCAGACATCTGATGATATAAGTTCAGAAGAAGCCGGCATTTTAGGGCAAAGCTTTGGCTAATGTCAGCTGCTTTTGGTAATACACACATACCCACACCCACACGCTCACACACAGGCATTCATCCCCCAAAAGCTTCAAGATGGGAACTTGAGTATAGTCAGCAAGAGAGGCCTCTGAGGTGCCAAGACCGTTTAATGGAAAAGGAAAAGTCTTTTCAACAAATGGTACTGTGACAACTGGATTTTCTCATCTAACAGAGTCAGTCGTACCTATAACTCACAGGATAGCAAAATTAACTCCAAATAGATTTTAGACCTAAATACGAAAGCTAAAACTTTAGAACTCTCTTTTTTTTTTTTTTTGGGAGAGGTTTTTGCTATAGGGCGCGTGCGCTTGGCAGACAGACAGAGAGAGACAGAGAGACAGAAAGTGAGAAATCACCCCCCAGGGGGGGATGGCCATGCCGCAATCCCTTCTCCTCCATTCTCCTCTTGGGATCTTGGGCACGCACTCACATGCGCCTGGCGTGAGCTTAAGCCACCGGGTCTGGGACTTGAACCATGGTCGACTACGTGGGAGTCCAGTGACATAGCCATTATGCTAACTGTTGGTCCCAAAACTTTAGAACTCTTAAAGCAAAACATTAAAGCAAAGATTTGTGACCTTGGATTGGGCAAAGCCTTCTCAGATACAATGCCAGACACATAAACAACAAAAGAAAAAAATAGATAAGATGAAACTCACAAAAAGTTAAACTTTTGTGTTTCAAAAGACACCCAGAAAAACAGAAAAGAAAATCGACAGAATGGGAAGAAGTATTTGCAAATAATTTACAATAAGGGACTTAGATCCCATATTTAAAATGCTTAAATGCAATACTAAGACAAATAGTCATTTACTTTCAAGGGCAGAGGATTTGAATAGACATTTCTTTAAAGAAAACATATATGCAAATGGCCAATAATTACATGAAAAGATGTTCAACATTATTCATCATTAAGGAAATGTAAATAAAACCCACAAAGACAGCATCTTATATCACTATGGTGGCTATAACCAAAACAATGGAAAAAAACCTTGTTGGTGAAGATGTGGAGGAATATGTTGCTGATGGGAATGTAAAATGGTGCAGCTACTTCGGAAAATAGTTTGACAGTTCCTTAAAAAGTTCAACATAAATTAACATCTGATTCAATAAGTCCATTCCTATATACCCAAGAGAAAGAAAAACATATGATTGCATAAAAACCTGCATGTGAGTGTTCATAGTAGCATTATGTATAATGGCCACCACTGGGAATAACCCAAATGCCCAACTGGTAAATGAATAAACAAATTATGGTGTATATGTACAATGGGATACTGTTTGGCTATAAAAATGAAGGAAGTCCTGAAACGTGCTACAAAATGAATGAATCTTGAAAAAAATATGCTAGGTAAAAGAAGCCAGACACAAAGTGCCATGTATAACATGTTTCCATTGATATAAAAACAGACAAATCCATAGAGACAAAAGTAGATTATTGATTGCCAGGGCTTGGGTGAAGGGGGGATCATGAATGTCTGCAAATGTGTACAGGTTTTTTTTTTTTCTTTTTTTTTTTGTGGGGTGTGATGAAAATATTCTTGATTAGGTACAGATAATGATTGCATAACTCTGTGAATATACTTAAAAGCCACTGAATTGTGCTCTTTAAGAGGGTGACGTGGACTGTATGGTATGTGAATTATTTATCAGTGAATCTGTTTTTAAAGAAAGAGGTGGGGGAAGGTCTCAGAATCAGATGGCTTGAGTTCAAATTCCAGCTCTTCTGATTACTAACTGTGTGATCTTGGGCTAGTTGTATAGCTACTATAGCTGCTCTGTGCCTCAGTTTCCTTCTGTGTAAAGTGAAGATAATAGTAATGCCTGCCTCATGAGGTTATTGTGAAGATTGCTGGAATGAATGAAATGGCCCCTGGCACAAGGCAGACACTATGAGTTAGCTTTTGATTTTACTATTAATGGTCTGTGTCATGATGTACCATGATCCTGACTGTCTGTGAAATAATAGACCAAAGAAGACTTGTAAAAACTTGTCAGGGGGCTGGCAGGTGGTGTGGAGGTTAAAGGTGGTAGACTCCTACATTGCTGACTGTAGTTCAAGTCTTAGGCCTGCTCTCTCTCTGTCTCTCTGGTCAAAATTGAAAAAATGATGATAATAAATAAATAATTCTTCTTTTTTTTTTTTAGGAGGTTTGTGCTATAGGGTGCATGTGCTTGCCAGACAGACAGAGAGAGATATAGAGACAGA
>NW_006159732.1:807676-859276 GCF_000334495.1 Tupaia belangeri chinensis
AAATAATTCTTAAAAAAAAAAAAAAAAAAAAAAAGCTTGTCAGAAAGGAGGGTTTGGTCCCGAGTATTGTCTCCAAGCAGGACCATGGTTTGGAGATCTGGGTAGCTTTCACATTGAAAGAACCACTCATGAAAACTGTAGAGCACTTAGCACATCCAAACATACATAAATACAGAGTCTGGCTCAAGAGTTTTGGCTGGAGTCCATTGAGAGTTATGAATCCCTCTTCCAACAATGGCAGCTATTATTAAAATCTAGAGACTTTGGGTTGGATGCTTTCTCCAGCCCAGACACTGATTCAGAGCTGCAACATTCTAAACAGTGAGGCTAGAAATTGATGCTGTTTTGAACTAATTTATTGAGAGGTTTCTTGATTTGGGTCAAGTTCCTGAAACATTTGGAAAGTGACGACTATAGCATCATTATTTCCCCCAAATGACCAAAATTATAGCCGGTAACTTGAGGCCGGTAAATTTCCCTGCAGCAGATGTTAAACTCTTTTAAAACATGATTAACAATAGGAGACTTGGGCTCTGTGGCAGAGCAACCAATGGGCTGGTGTCGCTGAAGTCAACGTGTGAGGTAAAGGGCACATCCAGACCCTTGCTGGGAAGCCCAGGTTGGAGACTGTAAAAGGCTACAGGTTGTGTGTAAATCAAGCCTGTGGTCCTCAGGGTGCTGTGGCAGGAGAGCTAGATTGGGCGTTAGGACACTTGAGTTTGATGTTCGCATCTTCCAGTAGGACTCCGGGCAAACAGTTTCCTTTCTCTGGGATATACTTTCTCTATCCTTTTAAATAAGGATGGACCTTGAAGGTATTTTGTGAGTTTTAGACTGATTTATTCTATCCCTTAAGAAGAATGCAAATAAATCATCTATTCACCTCAAAGAATCTGTGAATTTTAAGTGACATAATCACGAAAGAAACAAAATGGGTTATATGATGATGATGCCCTCTTCACATCACCATCACCAGGAAGTATAGGAGCTAAAAAGCTTGAGGATGGATCCAGAGAAGCCACTGTACCAAAACCAGGTCTCTGGAACCAGGCACGAACATTTGCTAGTTAATGACTTGATTCCATTGAGGTCTCCTTGAGAATCCCAAGCAGCTTATACTCATCTTTCCAGCTGTTCATTTCTCCTCCTCTTTCCCAAAGGGTTGTCATTTACCCATAAAATTTGTGGGCCAACCACTCAAGATGTATAACTACAGATACCCACATGTGTACTTCTGTGTATACAGTAGTTGTGTAGATTGAATGATGTTCAAATAGATTTCTCCAGTGAAAGTGTCTTAAAACTCCTTTTCATCAATTCTTATTTCTTCAGCCATACTCCTAGCTTTAGGTCATGGATAGTGGAATGGAATTAACCCAATGGATATGATAATTGAGATCCTTTGTAAAAGTCCTAGAAGGTCTTTGATTTTTGCATCTCTTCATTTCTTCCCCTCACACTAAGGGAAAGTGGCCTGCATCCTGTACCTCACAGTACTTCAATTATGGGGCTCTGGGGAGTAAAGCTTTAGTTCTTCTAAGTTCCCTTTGCTGTATTGTGAGATTCCACATGACAATGCCACAAAGAAATTATCCATTTATTCACTTAATAAATATTGAGTTTCAGGTTTGGTGCTGTCCCAGAGACATAATACTGAACCAGTAGTCAGGAAAGAGCTTGGAATGTTCCAGGAGATGAAAGATTAAGAAACAAAGTAAGTGAGAGGGAGAGTGACAGGCGATAATACTGGAAAGATAAGCAGAGCTCAGGTCATGTAGAGTGTAGGTGATCTGAGAGGCCAGTCTGCTCACCCGTGTTCCTGAGGGAACTATTAGGTTGTTGGGAAAGTCGTGATGCATTTTTCTATGTTTTTCTATGCAAAATGCTTCAAGACTTTCCGAACAGCCTGATAGAACACACAGAGACATGGCTGAGGGAGGCCATATGGAATTTGAATCTCCTATGGACATTTCTTGGGTCTATCAGACTGAAATCTTGAGTCAAATTTAAATACAATAAAAACTGGCTTCTTATGGCCGGCAGGTGGCATAGTGGTTCATACGCTGGACTCTGGCATGATCTACTATAGTCTGAGTCTTGTACCCCGCAGCTTGAGACTCATGCTGGGCATGTGTGTGCATGCCCCAAAGCCCAAAGTCCAGAGAGGAGAAGGGATTGTGGCATGGCCACTCCCCCTGTTCATTCCCTCTCTCTAAAAAAAATAAAATAAAATAACTGGCTACTAAATGAAATGAATTATTGAATGCACATGAGAAATATCTAGAGCAGAGGAAAGCGCACAGCCTTTGAAATCAGACTTGAATTTGAATTTGGGCTCAATTAATTGTTGATTTGGGGCTGTCTACCTAACATCTCTAACTTCTATCATCTACCACTGTAGTGGTCTTTCTCATGGGCCTCTTACACGATCCACAAACTCATATTTGTACCATCTACAGTTTCTGCCATGTAATTGGTACTTTTTTCCCCACCAAGCTCCATTCTACCTTATAGACACCAAAACACAGTTTTCAATTACCTGCAGCACATATACTTGGGCTGGTTTAAACAGGAAGGGGATGTATTAGGAGATATTGGCTCACTGTCAGATTTGTTGGAAGAGCTGGATGAACACACGTAGGATTGAGCTTCTAGAACACTCCAAACCACACAGCAGAACTGACCTGATCTGAAGCTGCCTTTTCAACAGATGACCTAGAACCACTTGGACATTTTTGTCAACCAGGCCTATGAGATGGAAATCACTGAGGCATAGGAGTTTCTGGTACTTGCTAGTGACTCATTTATTCCAGACAATGTTCTGTTTACTAAATATGTAATAAAAGACCGAAAGATTCCTGCTCTTTCCAGCAAAACCAACTTGGGCCATGTCTGGCTTTTTACAAGGTAGGTTATCTGATTCTTTACAAGCTTAGTTTGGGTTAGGTTTCTGTAACCAAAACATTTAGTTATATACCAATGACTGATGCCAGTATATCTCAGAATTCCTAAAAATCTCACTTCTCCAAACTCTAGTAGGGCAAAAAGATTAATTGTGCCATTTGAGCTTTTTAAGAAGCAGGCAGGTGGCATAGTGCTTAAAGGCACTGGATTCCCACATGGCCAACTGCAGTTTGAGTACCAGACCTGGCAGCTTGCTTTCTCTTTTTCCTTTTCTCTCTCTCTCTCTGTCTGTCTCTGGTCAAACAAACAAACAAACAAAAAACAAACAAACAAACAAAAACCAAATGTAATTAAATATATAAATAATTCTTAAAAAAAAAAAAAGCAGCTGTCCTCTCTCTCTCTCTCTTTCTCTCTCTCCCTCCACACCCAGGTCATTTGTTAAATACAATAAAAACTGGCTTCTTATGGCCGGCAGGTGGCATAGTGGTTCATACGCTGGACTCTGGCATGATCTACTATAGTCTGAGTCTTGTACCCCGCAGCTTGAGACTCATGCTGGGCATGTGTGTGCATGCCCCAAAGCCCAAAGTCCAGAGAGGAGAAGGGATTGTGGCATGGCCACTCCCCCTGTTCATTCCCTCTCTCTAAAAAAAATAAAATAAAATAACTGGCTACTAAATGAAATGAATTATTGAATGCACATGAGAAATATCTAGAGCAGAGGAAAGCGCACAGCCTTTGAAATCAGACTTGAATTTGAATTTGGGCTCAATTAATTGTTGATTTGGGGCTGTCTACCTAACATCTCTAACTTCTATCATCTACCACTGTAGTGGTCTTTCTCATGGGCCTCTTACACGATCCACAAACTCATATTTGTACCATCTACAGTTTCTGCCATGTAATTGGTACTTTTTTCCCCACCAAGCTCCATTCTACCTTATAGACACCAAAACACAGTTTTCAATTACCTGCAGCACATATACTTGGGCTGGTTTAAACAGGAAGGGGATGTATTAGGAGATATTGGCTCACTGTCAGATTTGTTGGAAGAGCTGGATGAACACACGTAGGATTGAGCTTCTAGAACACTCCAAACCACACAGCAGAACTGACCTGATCTGAAGCTGCCTTTTCAACAGATGACCTAGAACCACTTGGACATTTTTGTCAACCAGGCCTATGAGATGGAAATCACTGAGGCATAGGAGTTTCTGGTACTTGCTAGTGACTCATTTATTCCAGACAATGTTCTGTTTACTAAATATGTAATAAAAGACCGAAAGATTCCTGCTCTTTCCAGCAAAACCAACTTGGGCCATGTCTGGCTTTTTACAAGGTAGGTTATCTGATTCTTTACAAGCTTAGTTTGGGTTAGGTTTCTGTAACCAAAACATTTAGTTATATACCAATGACTGATGCCGGTATATCTCAGAATTCCTAAAAATCTCACTTCTCCAAACTCTAGTAGGGCAAAAAGATTAATTGTGCCATTTGAGCTTTTTAAGAAGCAGGCAGGTGGCATAGTGCTTAAAGGCACTGGATTCCCACATGGCCAACTGCAGTTTGAGTACCAGACCTGGCAGCTTGCTTTCTCTTTTTCCTTTTCTCTCTCTCTCTCTGTCTGTCTCTGGTCAAACAAACAAACAAACAAAAAACAAACAAACAAACAAAAACCAAATGTAATTAAATATATAAATAATTCTTAAAAAAAAAAAAAGCAGCTGTCCTCTCTCTCTCTCTCTTTCTCTCTCTCCCTCCACACCCAGGTCATTTGTCTCTCAGCCTTTATTTCTCTTTGCCCTTCTTTACTGCCTTAAAACCAACCAAGATTACAGACTTACTTTCTGCTAAAACTTTGCCATTTAGGCCCTAGTCACAGCACTGTCATGAATTAAGAAGAGTTTATTGGCCAAGGACCAATCATTAAACAAACGAAACAAAGAGACGTGGCTCTTTGTAAGTGAAGGTCAGGTTTCGTATGTTTTGTGGCATTGCTTTAATCTGCATACTGTTTTGAGTGGAGAAGGCTACTATATGGCTATGTATAGCTGAAAGAGCCCACATGTGCCATGCCACTGTACAGACTTCTCCCTGTCACACAGACCTGCTTAATTCCTCCCATCTAGTCTGACCTTCTCTCTGCTTATCTGAATACTAAACAGATCTCACCTCCTATATGGAGACTACTCAGGTCCTCAATTTTATTTGGAATTTGATTCCCAATCTTCTTTATGACTGGCATATCTTGTCTTAACCTTTTAAAATGTCATGTTTTAGATGTGTCTTTTGTAAAGGTTTTATTTATTTATTTTGCCATAGGGTGTGTACATTCATTGGAGACAGACAGAAAGAGACAGTCAGAGGGAAGTTAGAACACCCTCCCTCAGGGGGGATGGCCATACCACAATGTGTATATGCACACATATACACCTAGTATTATCCTCAAGCCTCCAGATCTGGCACTCAAACCACATTCAGCCATCTGGATGTCCAGTGCCTTAACCACTACACCACCTGCTGGCCCCATATAATGGATTTTCTAAAATTGCAATAAAATGATCTCCATATTTTAAGTAATAAATTTAATCTCTTTACACTTACTGTGATTATAGACATATTTGAACTTGTTTTTATGATTTTATTTTGTACTCTCTATTTGCCCTGCTTTTTCTATCATTTTTTTTCTTTTCTTGCTTTCCATTTTTGGATTATTTGTTTTCTTGTTCCATTCTCTCAACCCTCCCACTGACTTGGATATTATACATGCCTTCTATTCTTTTATTAAAATTTTATGATGCAGGACCGGCAGATGGCATAATGGTTACATTGTTGGACTTCCCATGTAGTCAACTGCAGTTGAGTCCCTGGACCTGGTGATTAAAACTCATGCTGGGTGCATTTGCATGCATGCCCAAGATCATGAGAGGAGAAGAAGGGATTGTGCCATGACAATCTCCCCAGAGGGTGATTTCTCGCTTTCTGTCTCTCTGGCGAAGGCATGCACCCTTCAGCAAAAATCTAAAAAAAAAAGCCAAAATAACAAAAATATTTATGATGCATACTAAATAAACTCTAAGTTAATTAATGTTTTAATTCTCTTCCAAAATACTGTAAGAACTTTATTAGACACTCACTGTGAACACCTTCCAGACTTACATGCTTTTATAATTAGTATTTAGCTTTTGTCTTAAAAAAAAAAACCCTACAAAATAGACATAATTTTTATATAGAAAATGCTTGTTTGGACTTATATGCATGTTTATTATTTTTTTTCTGTTCATCAATCCTTGCATCTTAGACTTTTTGTCTGAGATAATTTTTCTTCCCCCTAAAAAATATCTTCTAGAATTTTTTTTTTTTGTTTTTGTTTTAACTAAAGTTTTGTTGGATTGGTTCTTAAATTTTTGTTTATCAGAAAATGTTTTTATTGAGGAAAAAAGGAGAAATGAAGATTTTCTACTGATAATTCAGGCTCCAGCCCCCAAAACTCGAGTGGTAGGGAGCTCCTCTAGCCTTCTCTCTGTCTCTGTCTCTCTCTCTCTCTTTTTCTTCTCATTTTTTTGTAATTGTTCCTTTAAAAAAATTTTAAGGTAAAGTATTCTCTTGGCTTTCAGGTTCTCCATTATCTTGTTAATAATCCCCTTTCACCCTCCCTTCTAGGAGAGATCAGGGGCAGGCATTCAGAAAAAGACTCCTCCACTGCTGCTGAGAACTAGCCATTTCAAATACATGCACACTGCACGGTTTTTTATTTTTTGCTTTTATTTAGGAAAAAAAATTTGTGTGTGTTGATTTTTAGTTTTTTCCTTCTTTTTTCTCTCTCTCTCTTTCTTTTTTTCCTGTTTTCTTATTTTTTCTTTTATCTCATCACTTTGCTCTTCAATCTCTATTCACTGTGTTTCTAGATGGATCTAAGGGATCCATAGCCAAACATCCAAATATGATTAGGGTTAACATATTCTTCAATACTCACTGAATCTGCTGCACAAAGGGATAAAAATGAAATGGCAAAGAGATTCCAGATCACCTCCTTCTGCATGCTCCTGAATGCTCAGATTGAACTTCAAGAATTAGGAAGAAATGTACCATCCATTAGATGACTAGAAATCACTGCAGGGTTGCAAGAAATATGAGAAAGCAAGAAAATACCTCTCTTCCAAGGGAAAAGAATAACTACTCTTCATCCACAGACAGTTCAATAGAAATCATGGAAATATCTGATGAAGAATTTAGAATATTCATAATGATGAAGCTAACAGAGATGGAAGAGAAGAGAGACAATGAACTGCAGAAGAGGCAGAAGGAAGGAGCTGATGAGTTCCAGGAGGCGAGGAAATTCTTGCAAGATCTGGAAGAGGAAATACACACTCTAAAAAAGAATCACATAGACCTGTTAGAGATGAAGGCTATAATATAGGAAGTCAAAATCTCCCTTGAAAGTATTAAAAGCAGACTAGATCCTACAGAAAATTGAATCTCAGATGTAGAAGATAGAATTGCTGGCCTAGAAAAATCCACCAAAAAGTAAATTGAGAAGAGTAAAAGAAAGTAAAAGAAAATTGCCAAAAAGTAAAATGAGAATAATATACGAGAAATACTAGATACTATCAAACGTCCAAGCATTCATATAGTTGGTATTCCAGAAGGCGAAGAGACTCATAAGGGCATTGATAATCTATTCCATGAAACCTACAAGAAAACTTTCCAAACCTAGAGAGGCACTCAGAGATCCAGTAAAGGACCCCAAATAGAATCAACCCAAGAAGGTCTTCTTCAAGACACATTATAGCCAGGTTGACCAAAACTGCAGACAAAGATAAGATACTAAGATTGGCAAGAGAGAAACAGCAAGTTACCTACAAAGGATAGCCCATCAAGTTAACAGCAGACCTCTCATCAGAAACAATGTGAGTGAGGAAAGAATGGGAAAATGATTAAGCCACTATGCAGTATATTCTGGATGGAAAATCACATTTTCTATGCTGTGATGATGTGCAGGGAATGAATGTAAATTAATTAATAAAAAAATTTAAGAAGAAAATTACAGTGTACTTGTAATTAGATTCTAGCTTTGTCCATAGTTTTAGTTTAAGATATTTTGTGAATCAATAAAATGTGGAAAAAATAATTTAAAAAAATCACAAATGTACCTCCTCCCCCCCAAAAAGAAAATGTTTTAATTTTACTCTAATTCAAAAGGAAATTTTTGGAAGTACACAAATCTAATATACAATGAATTTCTCCAAGCATTTTGGAGATGATTTTCCACATTTGCTGTTAAGAATTATGCTCCCCCCCTCCCCCCGTAAGGCATGTGTGCTTGCTACAGAAAAAGAATGAGAAAGAGAAAGTGAGATGTCACCACCCAAGGGAAATGGCCATGCTACAATCCCTTTTCCTCTGTTATGTTCTCTGGAGTTTGAGCACACATGCACACATTTGCTGTTTGTTTTTTAAGGCACAAAGTTGGACTCAATCTGTGGAGTTGGCCATTTGGGATCCAGCTCCTTAACCACTGTGCCACCTGCTGACCCAAGAGTTATCCTTTTTTTTTTTTGCCTTTTTTCGTTTTTTTGAGAGAGATTTTTGTTATAGGGCACATGTGCTCGCTGGAGAGACAGAGAGAGACAGGGAGGTAGAAAGCAGGAAATCACCTCACAGCAGGGATGACCATGCTTTAATCCCTTCTCCTTCTCTCTCCTCTCAAGATTTTGGGCATGCATGCACATGCACCTGGCGTGAATTTTAAACCATTGGGTCCAGGACTCAAACAGCAGTTGACTATGTGGGAGTACAGCAATGTAACCATTATGCCATCTGCTGGTCCCAAGTTAAACTTTTTAAATTGTTAGGCCTTTTTACAAACTGATCTATCTTTTTTCTCTGACTGTTTTAATATCTTCTCTTTATTGTTGTTGTATAGTTCATTTTCATATATCCAAGCAGATGTTTGTATTTTTGAAAAATCCTACTTTTTCCTATTTTGTGCTTCTTGTATCTGTAGATTCAGGTCTTTCATTAGTTCTAGAGAAAACGAAGCCATTATTATTTAATAATTGCCTCTTCTTCATCATTGTTTTTATTTCCTTTTGGAACTGATTAAGAATGTCAACTTCCTCATTCTTTCTCCCATTGTCTTTTGACTGCCTCTGGTCCCCATTGGTCTTTCCCTGTTCTGTATTTCTACATAGCTTTTAGTTTATACTATGAAATTGAACACAGATATTTTTTCTTTTGCCATTTTATGCTTTGTTATTGTTTCTGTAACTAGACTGGAAGCCCTCTAGAACAACACCCATGTCTTACATGCCATTCGTATTCTCATTGCATATGACTTAGTGCTTGATACAAGTGCTTAGAAAAACTTCATCAGTATTAGACCCGTGATTTCATGCTCTCAAATTACACTCTAGGTGGAGTCTTATACACCTGAGGCTTTGGGAGTCAGGTGAGTGCTTTAAGCCAGGGCACAACCACTATTTTCCTGTGAGCCCTTGGAGCCTATAGTGTTCTGCTCAGCTTGCCTCAGCTGACTTCCTTGAACTGGATTTTCTCACCTTTACAATCCTCCCAGCACACGGGGCTCACCTGCACCACTGAAGCTCACCTCTTGTCTTCTCCTTCGGGGCTTTCAAGTCAGCCTTGTTGACAATGTTACAAAACCCTACAGCCCAGAAATACAGTTCCAAGGGTAGATCTTGGAATTATTTGAGACTGGGTGCTACCTATAAACAGCAAGCTTGAATTTGAGATCTGCCTCTACTGACCGCATAACCATGGGTGTAGAGCCTTAGTTTCTTTATGTGTAAAATAGAAATTATACAGTTGTGACAAATAATCAATGCCACGAATGTGACTGCTTAAGAAACGTTGAGTACAAATTATTGTCTGCAAGACAGCATTAAATGGCAGCTGTCACCTTTAAACACAGAAAATAGTCTAATATGCATACTTTGGAAATATAAACTCAAAACTTTATTCTGCTTCTTTTAAGAGGTCATTAGAAAATCTGTCAATATAACTTTAATTGAAAATTGCTGGCAGGAAAAGGAAGCCCACATTCTTTTTCTAGGCTGCAAAATAATTTTTTTTTTAAAAGGGTATTGAAAATAGGGACAGGAAAGCATTAGGGAATGTAACGGAAATAGCAAGTCCCCTCATCTGTCTGGAGCAAGAGATTAGAAAAGATAACTTCATCAGAAACCACGCAGACCAAGAGGACAGCCTCTAGACTACCAACAGGAAGAAAGATTCCACCCACCCCTGGTGAGTGTGTGGAGGGAGCTCAGTCCAAGGAATTGATCTAAAAAAAGGTCATTTCACAGCCTTAGGAAACATCTTTATACTACAGACAGTGAGATCCCAGATGTCCCTTTAGTTTAGCAAAATGGGTCGGTAGATTTTCTTCCCTGTAATTAGTACTTTTAGTAAAAAGTCAGGTTTAGATAATTATTAAGTACAATAATAATACTTGCTAGTATTTATTGACCATTAACTGTGTGCCAGGCACTGTTTGTATTAGTTTCCCAGGGCTATCACAGCAAAATACCACAAACTGGGTGGCTTGAAACAACGGAGGTTTATTCTTCACAGTTCTGGAGGCCAAAAGTCCAAACTCAGTGTGCCAGGGGGGCTGTGCTTCCTTTGAAGGTGCTGAGGAGGGAATCTTCCTATTCCTCTCTCAGCTTCTGGTGGTTCCAGTAGTTCTTTGGCTTGTTTGTCCAATCTCTGCCTCTGTTTTCACATGGTCTTCTCCTCTGTGTGTCACTTACAAGCATACTTGTCTTTGAAATTAGGGCCCACTCAGATAATCCAAGATGATCTCATCTCAAGATCCTATCTTCAAAAATTCCCATACATGCCTCGTGCCATTTAGTCCCCCACACTGAATTCTCTGTGGGGTAAGATCATTATCTTGGTTTTATAGATGAAGAGATTGAGATGCAGAGATGAAGTACCTTGTTTAAAGTCAAATGGCCTGTAAGTGGCATGAGACCCAGCATCTGGCTCAGGGTCTATGTACTCCTGGCCACCAGGCTATTCTCTCTGTAATGTTTGAGAGACAAATCACTGTAGGTGATAAAGAAAACCAGGAATTTGGAATCTTCCCTGGGCCTGTGAAAGGATGGTGGGCAAGGGGTCCTAGAAAGGATGGAGGTGTGGTCACAGAGACCCCACAGCCAGGCCTACGAGAAGGACAGACCACAAGAGTCTCCTTCGAGTGTTGCATGTGCGTGTGCTTGTGTATGAGTGCTGTTAGTGTATGCATGTGTATGTGAGTGTTGTGCCCGTGAACGTGTGCATGTGTACACGTGTCAGGTGGGAGGACATCAAGCCACCCTAGAACAGTGAGGTCTCACACTGGATCATTCTGGGCTGATAGCCTGTCACCTTCTGCTACACTTGGCAGAAGATTCATGGTACACTGAGGAAGGAAGAAGGAGTCATAGGAGTCACATGATGGTTGCGGAAGAGGACAGTAGCCACTGAAGGGTGACTCTGAGAAAGGACACTTCTCAGGAGTTCTGGATCTTGGAGACAAAGCCGCATTTCCCACATCCCTGTGGGTGAGACAGGAGCCATTTAATTTGGCTGTTGGAGGAAAGACAGTCTCCAGAGGGCCATGGGAGGTCAGAGGAGATCCCTGGGCTGTGAAGGGCGGCCATTCCTTTCGTGCAGTGACAGAAACTTCTGCCCTCCCAGGAGAGGAAGCAGTCCCTGCAGCTGTATCCTGGGGGCTGCAGGCAGCTGCAGCCCCCGGGGAAGAGAGAAGGTTGGCCCTCCCCACCCGTTTCTGTCCCCCTCCCTGAACCTATTCTGGGAAGGAGGGGACATGAGGCCTGGAGCTGGGGTCAAGTAAGGACAGAATTCACCTTGTTTCTCTTCATGCTGTCTCCCTCTTCACACTGGTTTCTTATTGTTCATCCGTACAGTCGTACTGGCCTCCAACATGGAGCTGTGTGACCTTGACAGGGACAGGCTGGGATCTCCTGAAGAAGGATCTACCACCCCCTGCCTCTCCTAGCCCCTCACTAATGGCTGCAGGATCCACACCTAATGTGAGTCCTGGCAGTTTCGTGAAGAGAAACGAGATAAATTGTATGAAAGCCCCTTGTGGTCACACAAATGCCAAGTGACCACAGACACTGTGGACAAGAAAGTCAGAGGTCAACGGTCAAGTAGACCCAGCTACACTGTCTCACTCTGGTGCCCACAGCATTGTCCTTACTGATCTGATTTTTAAAAAACCCAATTATTTATTTAATTTTATTTCTTCTTATTTTTATTTTGTATGTTATAGCACATATACATTCACCAGAGAAAGGTACACAGAGCGAGAAAGAGAGCAAGAAGGAAAGTGAGAAAACAAGCCACCAGGTCTGGGACTCAAACAGTGGTCAGCTCTGTGAGAGTCTAGCGACTTAACTATCTCACCACGTGATCTGATTCTTGACCACACACCCCTGTCCTCTTGGCTGTTCTTTTCCACGAGTAGAACAAACCAGAGACTGGAGAGAAGTGGTGACGTGATGTCCTGAGGGTTAGCAAATGGTGCGAGTGGGGAAGGGTGAGTTTGCTTTGGGCTTCTCCATTATTAGCATGTTGTTTTCCTCTGGCTGCGGCCCAGGCCTCAGGACAGCAAAGTTCAGCCAGCATTTTCTGGGTGGCCATTCAGCAGGCATTTTCTGGGTGGCCAGGTATGTGGCCTGGTGGGGTGAAGACCAAGCTCTCCTGATAGTCCACGTGCTCCTCATATTCCCCAGCTCTTGTGGGGCTTGGCAGGACTCGTAGGGCTACTCTGTCCAGATGACCATGAGCAGAATGATGTGAGTCGCTTCGGGCTGCAGCAGGGAAATGCCAGTGTGCCTTCTCTATCTCCCTATCCCTGCCACAGTAATCCTGGAGACTGCGCGGTCCAGATGGCTAACCTGCAAGATGGAGAAGCCCGCCCAACCTGTACCGGCATTTTCCAGAGTGAGAAATAAGGTTTTATTGAGCTCAGCCACAAGGTCTGGAGGGGTATCGTGTGGTTGTTGGCATTAATTACCTCGATTAATACAACCCTGTACACTAATGTACACTTATGATACGTAACATCACTAGCTTTTCATTGCAGCCCTAGGAAGTAGTTTGCATTCTTCTCATTTTGCAGATGAGCCAACTTCAGTGATTGGCCCAATGTCGTGTAGCTAGAAAATAAGGTGAGACTGTTAGAAAGTTAAGTGGAAGTGCAGAGGTAAGAAGAAGGGGAAAATGCAAAGGTCGCCCATTTTGTTTAGAGAGACAGGTGGGAAGCCAGGCGGAGATGGGGTAGAAAGAAGGAAAGAGTATGACAAGGAGAATCTATTTTTTTAAAAATTTTTTAAAAATTTGCATTTAATCATTGTACATCTTTACAGTGTGCAGTGTGGTCTTTCCCAGCATGAAAATGGTGCACATTAGTCAAGTCAGGGTCATTACCATACACATTATCGTCAACAGGCAGTTCATTTTTGTGCCTATTAAATGTTTGGTTTGTTTTTTTTCCCCTGATCCCCTCCATCTCACCTGCTTCTACCTACCCACTCCCATGCTGCATTAAGGAGAATCTTAACTTTTTCTTTTCCTGTGACAGTTTCAGGACACTTTGGAGTTAAGGGGATGCCCTGTACAGGCCTCCAGCACCAGGGAGGCCCACACAAATGCATCTTCGGAGACTGCTATGATTTAAAAGCATCCCCCCAAATATCTGTGATGAAATTTGATTGTGACCACACTGAGAGAGTGAGAACTTAAGCTGACTATGGGACCAAGAGGTGGTGCCTTTTGAAGGTGACTAGATTAAGTCATCAGGGTGGGGTCCCCATGTTTGAATACTGGTGCGTTTATAAAGAGAGAGAGAGACAGACACACGCTCCCTCTTTTTTTTTTTTGGGGGGGAAAAAAATCGCTATAGGGCGCTTGTGCTCGCCAGACAGAGACATAGAGACAGAAAGCGAGAAATCACCCCCCAGGGGGAATGGTTACGCTGCAATTCCTTCTCCTCCGTTCTCCTCTCGGGATCTTGGGCACGCACGCACACGCACCCGGCGTGAGTTTTAAGCCACTGGGCCTGGGACGCGAACCACGGTCGACTATGTGGGAGTCCAGCGACATAGCCATTACGCTAACTGCTGGTTCCCGCTCACTCTTGCTCTCTCTATGTGATGCTCTGCGCCACCTTGGCACTCTGCAGAGAGCCTCCACCAACAAGAAGAGCCTCCCAAATGTAACCCCTTGACCTTGGACCTCTAAAACCATGAGCTGAACAAACCTCTATTCTTCATGAATTACTCACTGCACTATTTAGTTGCTAGAGATAGAAAAGTTGACTAAGATAAGAACTCGGGGGCCCAGTTCTAGATGTGCTCAGGATAGGGCGGGACTGACAGTAAAACCCTTGAGACTTTGCACAAAACTAAACATGGTGGAATGGAGATGGCCACATAGGTGCCCCAAAGCTGCCCCTCATTCTAACCCAGCTGTTATTACTCAGCTTATTTCCGGCTCTTCTTGGGATGTGCCTATTCACTGGCCACATTCTTTATGGTTAAGCCACTCAAGTGTGTTTCTGTTTTTCTCTTTCTATATTGTTTTTATTTTTTAAATAGATTATATATATGTCTATACATATGGTTGAAACATTTAAAAATAAGTACAGGTATAGACAGTAAAGACTCTCTCCCACCGTTGTTCCCTATCTGTTCAGTTCCCTTTGCACCGCACAGGTTAACATTGTTGTTACTTCATTTTTTCCATTCAGACTTTATTTTGCAAATTTGCAAGATAATTGAGATATGCTTTATTTATTTATTTATTTATTTAGGATAGGTTTCTGCTATAGGGCACGCGCACTCACCAGAAAGACGGAGAGAGACAGACAGACAGAAAGCGAGAAATCACCCCCTGCGGGGATGGCCACCAATCCCTTCTCCCCCATTCTCCTCTTGGGATCTTAGACACGCATGCATAGGCACCTGGCATGAGTTTAAGCCACCGGGTCCAGGACTAGAACCACGGTCAACTACATGGGAGACCAGTGACATAGCCATTATGCCAACTGCTGGTCCCAAGATATGTTTTATTTTATTTTTTTTAAAGAATTATTTTATTTTATTCATTGTCATTATTTTATTTTATTTTATTTTATTTTATATTTTTAAATTGACCAGAGAGAGACAGAGAGAGAAGGAAAGTGAGAAAGCAAATTGCCAGGTCTGGGACTTGAACCATGGTCAGCCATGTGGGAGTTTAGCCACCTTAACCACCACACTACCTGCCGGCCCCATGATATGCTTTATTTTTACCCATGCTTTTCTCATAAATACTGACACACTGTGTTGCATTCTGTCTTGCTTCACTCAATACATCTTGGAGATATTTTTATACAATAATAAGAAGCATAAAGATCTCTCTCTCTCTCTCTAATAGTTTTTTTAAAGGATTATTTAATTTTATTTATTATTATTATTATTATTTTTAATTTGCTGCAGAGGAGAGAGAGAGAGAACATAAGAAAGCAAGCTGCCAGATCCAGGATTTGAACCTCAGTTAGCCATGTGCCTTAACTACCACACCATTGGCTGCCCCCTCTAATAGATATATTAAATAAGGATATACCATTTTATATTTAGTCAGCTTTCCATTGATAGACATTTAGGCTGTTTCCAACCTTTTGCTCTAACACATCGTAATGCAATGAGTGTCCACATATGTCATTTTGCAAAGTGAAGCAAAATGAAGGATAAATGTTTTTAAACTGGAATTACTGGGTCAAAGAGTATATGCTTAAACCCTCTGACGGACACTGGATCATCTTCTCTAGGGGTTTGCTGTGCCAATTTTTATTCCTACCAGCAGCGTATGAAAGTGTCATTTTCTGCAGTTTCACCAACAGAATGTGTTGGCATTCAGACTTTTGTCATTCTCAGAGGAAAATAGTGAAATAGGTTTTTTTTTTTTAATATCATAAGTGAAGCTATACATAGTTTCAAATGCTTAGAGAGATTTGTATCTGCTCCTATCCTTTGTCTATTTTTGTACTGTGTTTTTAGCTTTTTTTTTTCCTATTACTTTTTCAGGAACATTTTATGCATTACAGAGATCAACTCTTTGTCAATGAGATAAGTTTGCAAGTGTTTCTTTCTATTTTAATATGTTTGTTTTATTTAAAAAATATTTCCCTTAGTGGTTTCTAATGTTGTTGTTATTGTTTGTTTTGACCATGTAGAAGTTTTTGATTTTCATGTAGTCGAATCAGCCTTTCCTTTCACAAGGACATCCTCTGACAGTTAAAAAAACCTTCTATATGCCATGGTTTCGAATGACTTCTCCCAAGTATTTTTTCTAGCACTTTTATAGTTTTATTATCTTTAACGTCATGGATCAGTTTTAAATTTTCTAAATTGGATGCAAGATTATTTTTATCTAGCTTGCTATCAAGATACTCCAATACCATTTTTTAATAATTGTTTTTTAAATCGATGATTTGAAGGGGCACTTTTATCATAACACAATCCTGTGTTTTTGGAGCTCATTTCTGGTCTTCTGTTTCGTACCATCTGTTTGTTTCTGTGCCAGGAGCATAGTCTTTACAACACCGGACATATTTTAGTATTGGGTATGGCAGGATTCCTTCATTTCTCTTTTTTTTCAGAGTTATCAGGGATAGTCTTATTTATTTATCTTTCCAGATGGAATTCAGAACCAGAAAATATAGTTCAAAATATACCTTTTATTGTAATTCATTAAATGAAAACATTAAACGAGGAGACTGATATCTCTTTCTTATTTTACTTTATTTTTTTTTACACAGAGACATCCTATCCAAGACTCAGTGTACCTTGACTCTTCATGTGCTTGAAGCTTCTTTCTTGCTTTGCAATTTCCAGCCCTGTTTGCAGATGGGAGGCCTTCAGGAGACAGAAACATTTCCAGATTTCCAGTTCCACAGTAGGTTTCAGCTGTCCAGGGGACAGCCATAGCTAAGGGCTTGCTTGGTCTCTATTCACCTCTGTCTGAGCCAGAGTTTGACCACCGTAACCACCTGTGGACTTGGGTTGGGGTTTGGAGGTAGAGAGGAATATCTGCCCTGAACACAGAAAAGGAGACAAGGGAGGGGGCCTTGAATGTGGGGAGAGAACACCATCTGAATATCCAGAACTGAAAGTTGGCAATCCCAGACAAAGATAGAAAGAAAGAGGAGGGCGTGGAGGGCTGTGGGTTCCTGGGGAGGCCTGCAGGAAGGAAGGGAGGAAGAGAAACCAGAGGGCAAGAACAAGGTGTGGGGGAGGAGGAGGAGCAGGAGGGAGGGTGCCTGGGCAGGACATGGGCCAGTGAGGCCCTGGGAACAGGTGCAGCAGGGACAGAAGAAATTGGGGGTGGGGTGTAGGGACCGAAAGGACTGGAAGGTGAATGGTTTCTCCACACTGCCTCTTCCCCTCCCACTTCATCTCCTCCCTGAAGAGTCTGTAATCTCTTCAAAGGCTGAGGCAATGTTTTCAGTTTCAAAACGACCCTTTTACTTGTAATTAATAACACTTATAGAAATGCATAAACATGGGCCCAGTGGATGATGTAATGGTTATGTAGTTGGACTTCCATGTAGTTGACCATAGTTCAAGTCCTGGACCTAGTGGCTTGAAACTCATGCCAGGTGCATGTGCGTGTGTGCCCAAAATCCAGATTGGAGAATGGAGGAGAAAGGATTGCAACATGGCCATCCCCCCTGGGGGGTGATTTCTTGCTTTCTGTCTCTCTGTCGCTCTCTGTCTCTCTGGCAAGCGCATACACCCTATAACAAAAATCTCTCTAAAAACAAAAAGAAAAAAATGCATAAACATATATTCATGGTTTGTGGAATGGTTATGAAGTCAAATTGCTCTCAACAGCCACCAGGCCAAGAAATGAACATTTGCCAGTCCTCAGAAGCTCCCCTCATGTGCCTCCCAGAGGTAACTCGCTTTGACGTTTTATGATCAGAAAACAATTGCTACTACAATAAAGGGAATGATGTTGAAAAATTCAAGACCAGGAATGAAATGTGTGGAAAGGGAATCAGAACCCAGGCCAACCTAGGAGTCCTGGAATACAAATCAGGAAACTGGGGCAAAGTGCAGACCCACAGACACGGCCCCTGGAACGGGAGTTGGGAAATCAGCTATTCTGTGGGCATGTCCCCTACCCCAGTGTCCCTGTGGGTCCCCAGCTGTCTGACTCAGGGCATGCAACCCAGGTCACTCCCACAGCTGGGGGCAGCAGCTTGGTACACACGCCGTCAGGTCCTGGTTGGGGCCTTTGTGTAGATGATCAGTTTTAAGGAGCAGAGCCCCACTTACAGTAGTTTGAATGAGGAGGTGGGAGCTGGACACGTCAGCACCGAGACCAGACAACTAAGCTCACTCGGCTGTGGGACTTTATCAAGGCCATCACAAATGCAGACTACAGGCCCCATTGCCTAGTGGTTAAGGGAGCTGGATCCCACACAGCCAACTGCAGTTCAAATCTCAGCTCTGGGGTCTTGAAAAACACCCCGTGCAAGCGCATGCATGCCCAGACCCTGACAGGATGGAGAAATGGAGGAGAGGGGTTACAGTGTGACCGGGCTCCATGTGGACATCCTGTCTCCTTCCCTCTCTGGTGAGTGCATGTGCCCTCTAGCAACTAAAGAAAAAAAAAATGGAATGTAGATTAGGTTTCTTGCATTTCTTACTTAGCATTCAGTAAATTTTGCCTATTTATTATTTTTGTCTTCTCCGACCAGAATGCATGCTCCAGAGGGTGGATATTTCTGCCTATTATTTCACTGTTATAATGCCAGTGTCTAAAAAAAGCATCTGGCATGTGGTGAGCACCCAACCAACATCTATTGAGTGGACTGAATGTCTGTAACTTGAGGATGCTGAGATTAGGATAGGATAATTTTTGTTTTAAAGAATTATTTTTTATTTAACTTTTTATAATTATTATTTTCCAGTTTGATCAGAGAGACAGAGAGAGAGAGAGAGAGAAAGTGAGAAAGCAAGCCACCAGGTCCGAGACTTGAACCGGTGTCGGCCATGTGGGAGTCCAGTTCCTCTAACCACCATGCCACTTGCCGGCCCCTAGGGGAATATTTTAATCCACGATTGTCAGTAGACGAGCCTCTTTTAAGCTCAAAACATTTCATAGATGCATATGTAGATTTTGTTTTTTTAGAGAGATTTTTGCTATAAGGCGAGTGTGCTTACCAGAGAGACAGAAAGCGAAAATCACCTCCCTGGGGGGATGGACACGCTGCGATCTTTTCTCCTCTATTCTCCTCTTAGGATTTTGGGCACACATGTACATGTAGCCAGTGTGAGTTTGAAGCTACTGGGTCCAGGACTTGAACCGTGGTCGACTATGTGGGAATCCAGTGACATAGCCATGATACCATCTGCTGCTCCATAGATGCATATATAATAGTAACTGTACTTGGAAAGTATAAAGTGCTTTAACAGCAATTTGTACTTTATTAATGTATGATGCACATTTGAAAAATAGGTTACATTCTCTATTGATAGCTATTTATGCAATGTAGTGACACTGATGCACAAATGGATTTGCCAACTTGTGCAGTAACTCAGGACACCAACAGGACTGTGGTCCACAGGTCAGATACTGTCATTTAAAATAATTTTGAACTATTAACAATTTAGCACTTGTTAGTTTGTTGACTATTTAGTTATGAGAGAGCTAGACTCAAAGGGTTTAAAAACATTGTGGAGGATGGTGAGTACGAAAGAAGGTGATTGATGCTATTAAGGTGAGCATGACTTTGGTGATGTAGAGATCGTTTTACATTTTCAGTCTGCCGAGGATCATCTCAGTAACCGGGAAGTTACCTCTCTGTGTTTGAATGATGGAGAAGAGAGGTGATGGTGAGTGCAGGGAGCTTACAGAGTACCTGGGCCAGCCTGATGCTCAACAGCTGCTATTTCTCCCTAGAATGATCTGAGGCATGGCTAGTGTCCAGGAAGGGTCCTGGTGCCAGGAAAGAGGAGGCGCTGAAAGATAGGCTGAAGGTGTCATGCCAGTGGTGGCAGGATGATCTTCAGTGGGTCTTGGAATTAGGGCTCCTGGAAGGTTCAGGGAGACAGCGTTTGCCTGGTCTCCAAAAGCATCAGCTTCTGTGCAGGAAGAGTCCCTGAATGCATTTGCAATGAGCAAAGGGCACTGTGGCATGGTCAAGTGGGAACCATGTGTTCCCTACTGAGGAGCTGATGAGATACAGTCCCCTAATTAGAGAAAGTCCTGTCTGAAGCCTCAAAGTGAGACTCTAATTCTAATCAGCATTCTAATTCCAGTACATTTGGCAAAACAAAAACAGCTGTAAAGAGAGCCAGTGAAGAAGACAAGAAGAGAGTTCCACCCTTGCCTCTCAAATCCTCCAGCTTTTGGAAACCCTTGGCCATGTCTGTTGCATTTCCTCTCCCACGTCCTTTTTAAGACTTGCCAAGGAACGTGATACCTGCAAACAGCAAGAGCTCCAATCCTCAGAGCCCCAAAGAAACCCCTAGGGCCCTGATGGGTGCCTTGTCCTCTTCCGTCGCTCTATGTCAACCGCTGTCATTTCATATGGGCCCTGTGGCGGGACGGATCCACAGACTCTAGCCACAAGGATGACGGCTGGTCTATTTTCAAGAGCTTGAACTGTGAGCAAGTCTCAAACAAAACCAAAGAACATGATGCATTGCCCCAGAGCGCCACTTTTCAGCTACTGACGGGTTTGGCCTCTGTTCTCACAGTTTTTGTGGGTCAGCAGAGAAGTGTCCACTTATGTAGGATGTAATTATAAGAATTTCAAAATGCCCAACTACGTTTTGGCCTGAAATAGAAATTCTCCTTGTAGGAGACATGCTTTTGGGTCAAGAAGTCTCCCATCAAGAAGAAAGAGCTAACAGACAGGGCAACCTACTTTATCCATTAGCAGGCCTTGATACTGAGGCGGGCTTTTATTTTGGGGTGGGGACATGACAAAGATAATGGAACACAGGAGGAACCCCTGGATATAGACGTGAGTAGAGGAAGATATCTCTGGCTTTCCCTGAAAGGGAAGGCCCAGGGGAGGAAGTTTCTGGTGGGAGCATCAGCCTTGGGAAACTACAGGGAGTTCAGAGAGGCAATGGGTCCCATTTCACTGACTTCTCTGTCTTGCAAATTGAGTGCAGATTTGGGATGCACACTTGATCCAACATTTCATGAGACGAATAATTCATTTACTATTCTGCCAATGCTGTCCAATTAGATGACTACACTCTTCAAGGGAAGCTTAGACAATAAATATTATGTTCATCTTCAGTATAAAAATGCTATTGGAGAGTGCACCAACTAGTAGGAAGAAGTGAACAGCTCTCCTTCTGGAGTGGATGCAGTGAGATAAAGCTAGACTGCAGTCAGGGAGTGGCTTATGTTTCCGGCTCTCTCAGGGGTAGACCCAGTGGTAGAGCTGCAGGCACCGTATGCATCCATTCTATGTTGGAGGTCCCCTCTAGTGCCTGGGGCCTTGGGTTCCAAGGGGCTGAGAGTGCACATCTTATTTTGATTGTTTGCTTTCAGGTGGGAACCTGCCCAGCTCCCTGAGGGCAATTCATGCCTTGTCTCTCTTCGCATGCCTTGTCTCTCTTCGCATGCCTTGTCTCTCTTCGCATGCCTTGCCACAAGTTTATGTAACAGAATAGTTCTCCCATAGATGTGAGTTGAATTGAGCCACATTTAACCTCAGCTCCTAACATGAGTCCCTCAAAGACCTTTCATGAAATGGTGTGACATGATGGCTCTCAACCATTGGGTGAGAGTGCCTCACAGGTGTTGGCATCCACATCTCTGTGTAGGGCCCAAGCACGTGTGGAGCTTTGATTTGGTCATCTGAGCCAATGGGCTCTCCTCTCCTGGACCTGTAGACCCTGTGGAGACAGGGAGCTCACTGGTTCTATGTTGGGTGGCCTTGCCTGTCTGTGACTTCCCCATGATGGACTTTGATTTGCTGGGTTCTCTTCAGTGGTGCAGATTCTGAGTATAGAGAACAAGTCCAGGCCATGTGGCCTCTGCTGGGAGTAGGTTCAATTCTGAGAGTTATTAATGAGAGGTGAGGAGGTCTGTCTTTGGGAGAAAGGGCGTTTAGGAGCAGAGAGAAAGCAGACTGTGGTGGTAGCATTCCCCTCAGGGCCCTCGCTGGTGATCATCATCACCTGACCATCTCAGGCCTCTCCAGCAGGGCCCAGTGCAGGCAAGAAGGAACATGTCAGAGAGTGCAGGTCCCCAGACTTGGTCTCCCAGTGTTGGTTGCAGGGGATTAATCTCGAGATCAGCAAGTTAGGAGTCAGTTTAGAAAGAGAAGTGTGTAGCTGGCGACAGGCATAGAGAAGGAAGAGTCAGACATGATCCCAGGACAGGTCTAAGAGGACACTAATGAAGGGCAGTTTCTCACAGAAGGACAAGTGGAATTTGATGACACGGCCTCACATTCCCAGCCTTCTCCCAAGAGGAGCCATAGAATTCCTGATGTAGAGGCAGAGTAGGGCAGAGGCAGGGCAGATACAGGGCGTCACCTCAGATAGCACAAAGGTACTTCCTGGTAGGCCTGTCTTCCCACAGATGGGAGGAAGTGTCTGGGAGACTCTAACTCTCCTCCCCAGACACAGAGTCAGGCTTTCCAGAAGCCAGGAGAGGCAGTGATGTGGTGAGGTAGGGATAAAAACCTGAGAATCAGTCCTGATGTGTCCAACATGTTTTTAAAAATTGTGTTGGGACCAGCAGATGGCATAAAGGTTACGTTGCAAATGTCTCTGCAGGCTGTGGGGATTGCCGTTAGCCCCTACTCCACCTTTTCATCAGTACCTCACACACCTGCCCTGGCTGCAAAACCTCCTTTACTCTGGGTCTGTTTTTAGGGTAGGGTCAGGGAGACCAACAGTCCCATTAGTTGAGGGGAGGGTCTAGGCTTTATTTTCCACCCCTCTACCAGGCAACAATGGGGTACCCCTTGGTCTCTTGTTATTCTTTCCCCAGATGTAAAAGAGGTGAAAGTGTAAGCTTAGGCATCTCCGTGCTTGGTAAGGAGGGCAGCTGAAGCTTGGGAACGAGCTTCTTGAGAGGGAGGTGCCATATCCAGGGAGCTTTCAGGAGGAGGTGGGGCTACCAGGGGGCAACATGGAGGCAGCCCAGAGACTGGTGAAGGCAAAAGAGGGCTTGTCTCAAATGTGGGAAGAAGGACACTTGGCAAGGGGTCATGGCTCCCTCTTCACTCCTACTAGGGGTGGCAATAGCTGAGTGAGCCAAATCAGCCAGGCTATTCCTGTGCGGTCCTTTCCTAGCTCCCCAGAGATAACTCTGGTCTAGACAGCAAACTCAAACCATGGTATAATCATGATATTCTCACCTTCTGACACTCTGAACATCTTTGCCTCAGGGAACAGGGTCTCATACTCCAGAACTGTGGTCCACAGACTCACATTTTCCAAGAGATTTCTGATTGTCATTCCTCTGCTCAGAGATAGAAAAATCTATAGGTCTCGTCATTTCCAAAATGTCTGCATACACTCTGCATCTTCTCAGCCTTGAATGAATATAAGAGTCAAAAATGGTGGTCCTGGGCTGGGTAGGGCCTACATTCTCGAGTAAGGGGCACCCCGGGGTGGTGACTTTGTGTCCCACAATTTCCAACAACGTTTTGATTTCATATAGCCTGCTATTATGGGAGACTATGTCAGGACAGCACCAGACAAATGTGTCCTGACTTTTGTTTCAGAAAATATGGTCAGCATAAATAGAAAGAGAAATTGGAAAGGACAGTAATTGGAGCCCGGCGCTGGGTATCAGAAGGAAACCACAGAGAGGCTCCATTTCAGTGTGCTGAAGCAACAGTTGCTCTCACAGCTGATCAGAGTGGAAAGGCTGTCAAGATCCTGAGTTTGGCCTCAGTCTTTCCATAAACATGTCCTGGTCATCCAGTGGCTTTGAGGGCTGGCTCAGAGTCAGAGAGATGCAAGTGTGAATCTCGGCTATTCACTTCTTAACAGTGACCTTGGGGGGAACCAGCAGTTAGCGTAATGGCTATGTCGCTGGACTCCCACGTAGTCGACCGCGGTTCGTGTCCCGGACCCGGTGGCTTAAAACTCACGCCGGGCGCGTGTGCGTGCGTGCCCAAGATCCCGAGAGGAGAATGGAGGAGAAGGGATTGCGGCGTGACCATCCCCCCTGGGGGGTGATTTCTCGCTTTCTGTCTCTATGTCTCTCTCTGTCTGGCGAGCGCACGCGCCCTACAGTGAAAATCTCTCAAAAAAAAACAAAAAACAAAAAACAAAAAACAACAGTGACCTTGGGCAAGTCGCTTAACTTAAATCACCACAACCTGTAAACCTGGAACAATAGTGGTGGCAATACCACAAGGTTGTTTCTGGGGTTATATAAGCAAGTGAATGGAAACTGATTAGCCCAACACTGGGCTTGTAGTGAAGCCTACAATAGTGATTACCATCCTCCTCCTCAGCTGTGTGCCAGGCACTGCTTGGTGTGAGTGACTGAACGAGACAGTCCCAGCCTGTGGGACGTAGGCTCTTCATCCCGACTGTCTCTCTCAACCCTACGCTCCCTCATTTCTCCTGTCCTTCCATGATGAATGAAGAGTTTATTTACTATCCTTCTAAAATGTCCTCTCTCTCTCCCCTCATCTCTCTCTCTCTCTTTATTGGCTGATAGAGGTGGCCATGTGATATGGTTTGGGCCAGTAAGATGCAGGTGAAAGTCACTGGGTTGGATCTAGCAAGACTCTTCAAAAAGATATGATACTAGAAATGGAATAGCCACTTGGGACAATGACAGAACAAACTTAATAACAACAGTCACTGCTAACGGAGAATAGAAAGAGACAGAAGTTCTTAATGGTAGGAATCAGCAGAGTAGGACCCATAGGTGGAAAGGGGTTGCCATTTATTTTTGTCAATAAAGCTTTATTAGAACACGGCCTGTTTATCCCTTTGTATATTATCTGTGGCTGCATTCATGCTATATTGGCAGAATGGAGTAGTTACAAGAGAAACTCCAAAGCCTAAACTATGCATGATCTGACCTTTTCAGAAAAAGTTTGTTGATCCTACTTGATTAAATCAGAACACGTACTAACTCTAGACTGTGAATCTCTTTTAGTGATAGCAATGTGAATCCTGCTTAAGATATTTAATTGAGAAAGGCTTTAGTTCCTAATAGAAAATCAAGGAGCTAGGAGAGTGCTAAAACAGTGAGGGTCCTTCACAGAGAGGAGAATTCATACCTCCAAAATAATCCAGTCATCACTATGCAGAGTCTGCTGTTTGTCCCCTCTGCCACCACCACCCTATAAGATTGCCCCTCTTCTCTCAAGGTAATGAAACCTTCAAGTTTTTAGCAGATTGCATGGTCACTCAGAGTAGGGATGAGTTTCCCAGTTACCTTGTAACAAGGTGTGGGCATGTGACTAAATTCTGGTCACTGGTATGAGAGCAAAAGTGATGCGTATAATTTCCTGGATGTGAACTGAAAGGCTCTCTCGGTACCCCCTTGCTGCAGCCTTGAATACTGATGTAGTGTTGCTCCTCCTTGGGACCATGTGGGTTACAGTGCCAGCTTACAGGAGGCCATGCATAAAGGATTGAGCAGAGCCTATATCCATGACAGCCTGAAGCTATCAAAGCTGCCCTGGACTGCTCCCCTCAGAAGGTGTGTGTCATCAGGACCAGCCGTTGGCATAAAGGCTACGTCACTGGACTCCCATGTAGTAGACTGCAGTTCGAGTCCTGGACTCAGTGGCTTAAACTTATGCCAGGTGTGTGGGCGTGCATGCCCAAGGTCCCGAGAGGAGAATAGAGGAGAAGGGATTGCGGTGTGGCCATCCCCCCTGGGGGGTGATTTCTCGCTTCCTGTTTCTCTGTTTCTTTCTGTCTTTCTGGTGAGCGCACGTGCCCTATAGCAAAACCCTCTCTCAAAAAAAAGAAAGAATAAAAGAAAGAAAGATAAAGAAGGTGTGTGTCATGACAGCACACTTCTCTTTAGTGTAAAGCGCTGTTGGCTGCAGCGGAAACAGTGCAGAAAGCAAATGCTCGTAGTGAGTACTAATCTCCAGTAGCCCCCACCCTGTAGCTCTCCCCTTGGGACTGTACACAGTCCTCTTTCAAAAGATAGTTTATCAAATATTTCCCAACAAGGGCTGACCCCATAGCATAGTGGTTAAGGCCTGTGCATAGTGTGCTGGATCCCACGTGGCCTCCTATGTTTCAAATCCGTCTTGGTGGCTTGAAAAACATGCTGGGTGTATGCACATGCCCCCAATCCTGATGGGATAGAGAAATGAAGGAGAAGAAATTGTGGTGTGACCATGATCACACCCCACTGGGGTTATTTTATATCTCTCTTCTTTCTTTCTCTGGCAAACACATGCACCCTTGGGCAATATACAAAAAAATATTCTCCAGCAAAGAATGCATTTCTTATTCACCATCGTCTTCTCAGCTCTGAGAGTTCCACTCCCTGGTACACAGTCCCTGTAGGATACCTTTCTCTTGAGTATGTGAACATACCTGTGAATCTAATGGAATGCCATTCTTGTGACTAGGTAATGCCATAAAAAGACAGCGATGAGGAGATATGGGCACCCCCATCATTAGATTATATGAGACTTTATCTTAGTAACTGAGCAATTCTCCTGAAGCCTTGAAAAATAAGCCACCCTGTTGTGAACTGCCTATGGAGGGACCACGTGGCAAGGAGCCAAGGGCAGGCAGCCTCTAGGAACTGAGAACAGGCCAGCCCAATAGTCAGCAAGACAACAGGACCTCAACCACACAGCTAGGAGCTGAATTCTCTCAACTCCTAGAGGGAGCTTAGACAGGCAGATTCTTAACTCAGAACCTCCAGAAGAGAATAGACTGGCCCGTGCCCTGATTTCAGTCTTGTGAATCTTTGAACCAAGGATCCTGCTGGATTTTGACAGAAAGCATGAGGTAATAAATGGGTTTGTTTAGGGTGGCCATTTGTGGTGATTTGTAATGTAGCAGTAGAACATGCACATAGCCCTACCGGGGAGAATTGGATCAGAAAACCTTAGAAAACTGCCAAGGGCACAGGGCTGATAAATGACAGAGCTGGGGTTCAATGGGAAGCTTGAGGTAACTCCAAATCTGAGGGTTCTTTTTAAAAAATGTTTCTTTCTTTCTTTCTTTCTTTCTTTCTTTCTTTCTTTTTTTTGGAGATATTTTCACTATAGGGCGCGTGTGCTCACCAGACAGACAGAGAGAGACATAGAGACAGAAAGCAAGAAATCACCCCAATTCTCTCAACTCCTAGAGGGAGCTTAGACAGGCAGATTCTTAACTCAGAACCTCCAGAAGAGAATAGACTGGCCCGTGCCCTGATTTCAGTCTTGTGAATCTTTGAACCAAGGATCCTGCTGGATTTTGACAGAAAGCATGAGGTAATAAATGGGTTTGTTTAGGGTGGCCATTTGTGGTGATTTGTAATGTAGCAGTAGAACATGCACATAGCCCTACCGGGGAGAATTGGATCAGAAAACCTTAGAAAACTGCCAAGGGCACAGGGCTGATAAATGACAGAGCTGGGGTTCAATGGGAAGCTTGAGGTAACTCCAAATCTGAGGGTTCTTTTTAAAAAATGTTTCTTTCTTTCTTTCTTTTTTTTGGAGATATTTTCACTATAGGGCGCGTGTGCTCACCAGACAGACAGAGAGAGACATAGAGACAGAAAGCAAGAAATCACCCCCCAGGGGGGATGGTCATGCCACAATCCCTTCTCCTCCATTCTCCTCTTGGGATCTTGGGCACACACGCACACGCGCCCGGTATGAGTTTAAGCTACTGGGTCCAGGACTCGAACCGCGGTCGATTACGTGGGAGTTCAGTGACATAGCCATTACGCTAACTGCTGGTTCCCCAAAAACGTTTATTTCTTGAAGGGAGCAAGAGAGAAACACAGAAAGACACCTTCAACAGGGTTTCAGCGGCAGCCAGCCTGAATCATGGGCACTCATGATACTCGAGGGGTCTCCAGACGTGAACTCAGAGCTTTCCCATGTGGGCAGCCTCGCGGAGTGTTGCATTTTTCCACTGCACCACCGTCTGGGCCTCCAAAACTGAGCTGTAACCATTACGTTTTACTACTTCCCAACTGATGAGCATGAGTACTAGATGTTATGTTATTTTTATTGTGAGTACTTCGTTTGTGTCTGGAAGAAATCGTTGTTTTCTGGCATTCAGAAATAAAATGATGACTTTCTACTTTTATCAGAAATGAGAAACATCACCTGTTCTATACCATCTGGTATGCTAATTCTTACCATTTCTGAACTTTTCCTCAACACAACTGCCCTTTATAAAGTGATGCTCTGTTTTTCAGTGTCATGGCACCAAAATTTAAATCCTGATACAAGCTGGATGTGTAACCAGATTTAAGGTGGAAACTTCCATTTTTTTCCAACCCAAGTTTAAATGGACAAAACCTTCAAAGTGGTGGTGAGGTCACTGAGTGGCCCATAAGCAAGCCAAGGTCTTGCTGGAGATTAGAGAAATACCGATACTGTGCTATTTGACATGACTGATGTTCATTCCATTGAAAGAATCCAAACGCTAATCAATTGATAAATGTTTCTGGGTTTTCAGTCATTTTTTATCTTGAGAAATTTTCCCTACCACAGATTAAACAATTACTATTGACCACTGTGTCTAAAAGTTGCCCTCAAACTTAAAAACTGGGAGTTCCTTCTTTTCTAGGGGTGGTCTAAGCTCACCTCTACCCCCATAGCTAGTTGCTATTCAGAAAAATATGTTTTGAAGATCCTGGGTTCTTCCCTGTGTGGCACGTCTTCTCTTTGCAGGCTGCTCCCTCATGCCCTTCTGATACCAACACCATCTCACAATTTCCTAGAGGGGAGATTTGAATGAAGTTATTAGCCTGTCCTGAATGATTTGTGGTTTACCTGTTGGGGGAATTAAGAAGCTTGTGGTAAACAGAGCAAAGCTGCTCAACCTCTGGCTGCTAAACCCTAGTTGGCAATTCACTGGCACCTTGGGGAATGATTAATTGGTAGCTTCCAACTAATTCTCCTGTGCCTGAGAAGTGGGAGGGATTTGGAACAGAGGTAGGTTGGGTGGAGTCTTCTGTTCCCAGGACAGGGCAGGCTAAACACCATAGTGGAGGTTCTCCTCCTGCTGGGCAACAGGTCTTTTATAAAAAAATCCCAGAATTCCTAGCAGAGAAGTGGACATACAGCACCCTAAGCGTGAGTGTTTCTAAATGTATTGAATGAGAAGGCAGGAAGTGTGGATTCTCATTCTGATCAGCCACCAGATAGTTGTGTTGCTTTGGGCAAGTCATTCTGCCCCATGAGCCCAGTTGTCTGGTGTACAGCGTGGCTTATTTCTTCCTCACAACTTGAGAGGAGCATCTTACAGTGCCAGAGTGCCCATATTTTCTATTACTGCATAACAAATCACCACACACTTAGTGGCTTTTTTAAAAACCACATTTGTCATCTTTTCTTTGGGTCAGAAGTCTGGCCATGGTTTAACTAGGTCCTCTGCAAGATCTGACAAGGCTGCGGTCAGGATGTTGGCTGGAGCTCAGTCTCATCTGAAGCTCGTTTGGGGAAGGATCCCTTTTGTTGGCAGAATTCATTTCCTTGCAGCCGTAGGGAGTGGCTTTAGCTTCCTGCTGGCTGTCAGTTCCAAGAGGCTATCCTTAGTTTCTTGCCACATGGGTAGCCCACAGTATGGCAGCTTGCTTCTTCAAAGCCAGCAATGGAGCAAGAGACTCCATGTATATGTAATTATGACTTGTCATGTTTGTCATATTCTGCTGGTTACAAGCAGGTCACAGGCTTCTCACTCAAGGAGTGGGGATCACACAAGGCATGAACGCTAAGAGATGACAACCACATTGGCCACTTGAAGGGTCTGTCTACCACAGCCCCTAAAATGCTCCAAACCAGAAAGTTTGTTCTAACACTGAGCACTATTTCTTCCCGACGAAATAAAAGCCTGATCTTCTCACTATCAGGTCTTCCAAAGACATGAAAAATAGTCACCACAGCCCATTAACTTTATTCACTCACTCACAACCAGTTGGGCATCTACTTTGTGCCAGGTTATGGGTAAGGAACTGATTTTTTTTTTTTTTTTTTTTAGGTTTTTGTCATAGAGCGTATGTGCTCACTAGAGAGAGACAGAGGGAGGGAAAGTGAGAAATCATCCTGCAGTGAATATGGTCAGGTCATAATCCCTTTTCCTTCATTATCCTCTTGGGATTTTGTGCACACGTGTACATGAACCTAGTATGATTCTCAAGCTTCCAGGTCTGGGATTCAAACCACAGTTAGCTATATGGGAGTCCAGGACCTTAACCACCATTCCACTTGCTGGCCCCAAGAAACTGATTTTAAACCTCTTCTCTTTCGTAAACCAAAGGTCAGTTAGAGTTGTGATCTAAAAACTGGGGGACAAGATAAGAAATGTATCTTTTAGAGACTGATGTTTTTTAAAGAATTATTTATTTTAATTTATTTATTAATTTATTTTGATTTGAGCAGACACACACACACACACACACACACACACACACACAGAGAGAGAGAGAGAGAGAGAGAGAGAGAGAAAATTGAGAAAGTAAGCCACCAGGTTCAGGACTCGAACTGGGTCACCCATGTGGGAGTGTCCAGGCACCTTAACCACTACACCACTTGCTGTTCCTCTAGAGATAGATTTTTTAAAAATTATTAAAGACTACTATGGTAAATGATCTAGTTGTGCCCAGTTAGACCATTTACCACTTGTCTATAAGCGGACTGTGCACTCCTACCTGCTGCTATGTTGCACACTTCCTGGTTCCATTGGGTTGGCATGGCCATGTGACCTGCTTTGGCCAATGGAATACGAGTAGGGAGTAATGTACACTATGTCTGAGTGGGGGTTTTAAAAACTATTGCCTGATTTGGCCATTGTGATTTTCCCTCTGTCAAAAGAATAGCATCTTCCGAGGGACCGGCAGTTAGCATAATGGCTATATATCACTGGACTCCCATGTAGTCAACCACAGTTCGAGTCCCGGACCTGGAGGCTTAAACTCACGCCAGGCGTGTGTGCGTGTGTGCACAAGATCCCAAGAGGAGAATGGAGGAGAAGGGATGGTGGTGTGGTCATCCCCTGGAGGGTGATTTTTCGCTTTCTGTCTCTCTTTCTCTCTCTGTCTTTCTGGGGAGCTCTCGTGCCCTGTAGCAAAAACCTCTCCAAAAAAAGAAAAAAAAAGAATAGCATCTTCCATATTTCGGGGGTGGGAGCACTTCTTCTTCAGCCTGGGCCCTAGAAAAAAGAGCCATACAACTGAGCTGTAGCTATAGGTACATAAAACACAAGTGAGAAGTAAACCTTTCCTCCTGTAGCCATTGAGATTCAGGCTCATTAACACATACAACTTAGTAAAAAATGACAAAACTCAACATGGAACCAGTTGTGCTTTCTGTGTATTAAAAGGGGTGCTAGATGATGCAGTCTCTGGTGTCTTTGAGTTTCTGTTGAGGCTCCAGAGCAGAAGGGAGAAAAGGCAGTTTGAAATGATGAGAAATTGATTTTTAAATTTAGATTAAACTGACTTTTTAAGGATTGAAAATGAGACTTTTATACTTTCTCTAGGGGACAAGAAAAGCTGTCACATAGGGTTGGAGAGGTCAAATCTGATAGACGAGTTGAGGGCAATAGCAGTGAGAGAAATGGAACTCTTTCCTGATGGTACCAAAGTTAGCCCATTTTATGAACTGTTAGTTTATCTCTTTCTCCATAGAGAGGATTCAAGGAGCTATCAATATAGCTATAGTAATCAATGAATGGGCATCTTCTAGAGAAAGACACTAACTTTAATCTTAGAGTAGAAAAGTAGGCCATTCTACTATATGAGCATACTGCGAGAAGAGGCTGTCACCACACACTTAATGTGCTAGAATCTTGATATTGGACTTCTAGGATTCCAGAACTATGAGGAGGAGAAGAAGAAAAGAAGAAGAGGAGGAGGGGGAGAAGGAGGAGGGAGGAGAAGAGGAAGAGGAAAAGAAGAAAAGAAAAGAAAAGAGAAGAAGAAAAGAGGAGGAGGAGGAAGAGAAGGAGGAGGAGGAAGAGGAGGAGGAGGAGGAGGAAGAAGAAGAAGAAGAAGAAGAAGAAGAAGAAGAAGAAGAAGAAGAAGAAGAAGAAGAAGAAGAAGAAGAAGAAGAAGAAGAAGAAGAAGAAGAAGAAGAAGAAGAAGAAGAAGAAGAAGAAGAAGAAGAAGAAGAAGAAGAAGAAGAAGAAGAAGAAGAAGAAGAAGAAGAAGAAGAAGAAGAAGAAGAAGAAGAAGAAGAAGAAGAAGAAGAAGAAGAAGAAGAAGAAGAAGAAGAAGAAGAAGAAGAAGAAGAAGAAGAAGAAGAAGAAGATAACTTTGGTGATGGGAAAGACTCTAGAGGTCATAGGATCCAACCTCTTTTATTTTATAGGTAGGAATAATCAAGATCCAAGAGTACCATCAGTCAATTTACTTGTCTTAACTCTGCTCACTCAAGACTTGAGGATTTGATTTCCGTAGGGGACCTACCCTCCTGGGAAGAAATGGTCAAGCCAGCTACCTTGCCATGTAGAGGCACAGTAGCATTTTCTTTTGTCCCTCTTGTCCTCACCTGATTCTTTAGGGCTCATGTGCTCCCGGTGAACTGACCAAATCAGGGGTTAGCATGACTGCGCCCTGAATGTGTAAGCTCTCCTAAGAAGCAGTTGCAAAGCACCAATTTCTCCTAACTGCAGTAGGATGGGTCATGGGTTTCAGCCCACCACAGGGTCTTTATCCATTTGGTGCTGTCATAGCTGATCTTTCTGGTCCTCTCTTCTACTTCCCTTGAACACTTGGCGTGTTCATCACAGGATGCTGGAGTGGAGGGGGCATGCATTGGGGATATCCAGGCCAGCCGAGGTGGCCACTCTAGAAGATCCACCCCCCCAGGTCTCAGGTTGCAGAGACATCACTTCCAAGGGTCAGGGCAGGCCAGGTGGAAGATACCATTCTCCACATCATAGGCACACACAGCGCACACACACACAAGCACATATAGTTATCCTCTCATATCTCCCTCTGACTAGGGCTGGAATCACAGTCCCTGCCATCCATACCAGCACTGGAATTTTATCACATTGTCTAAGGGTCCCTCAAGGACAAATAAACCTTGCTAGGACCAAGAATTAGAACATTAGAGATAGTCAAACCCTTAGGAGAACGTGTGGTCTCCTGCCAGATTCCATTGTTTGTTGCTAACAATTTAATAATTTCGTGGGTAAATTAGGACAGCCGGGAATGAAAACAATGTACAGAAGTTGTTGTCTTTGGTACCACCTGTTTCTGGATCTGTGTTGGCCCATTCATGGCTCCATCCTGCAGGTGTGGGCTTGTTGCTTGGCACCTGTGCATAACTTACTGTGCTAAATCCCAAAGGTGAAGCCAGGGCAGGTTACAGTGCAGACCTCTTAAGTAGCTCTGAGTGCAGCTCAGTGCTCAGCACACAGGAAATCCTCAATAACCCACAGCCAAGGGGCTGTCCTGAACGTGAATGAAAAGAGAACAGAAAGCCCACCTGAAGCACTGTAGGGCCCATCATTCACCTACTACGGGGTAGCAAGACTGGAGACATTAACGAGAATTAAGTGATGCAACCCAGCTCATTTCTCTGGCTTTGGGTTCCTCTGTTTAGAACTGCCACATTTGAGGCTTCAAATATATGAAGAGATTTGAACCCAAGAGATGGGCAATTTGGCCAGGATTCAAACCCACTCACAACCCCAGCTCTAAATTTAGATGTGATCTGACAACTTAATCTCAAGTTCCTCTTGCTTTGGGCAGAACCTGAATTTCAGGGTGCTGCACATTTTTATTTATTCTCATCTTCGTGACTTCCCCAAACTTCTTCCTCCCTTTTCCAAGCTCATCCCTCTGGTGGTTGTTTCTTTCCCTTGGCTGTGGCCGTGACTTCTGGCGCATTGCTGTCTGCTCCCTTTACTTGGGCCCTGTGCTGTGCCCTTTGGCCTTGTCTGCTGGGCTGGACTGTAGACCCTTGTGCGCAGGGGCTGTCCACAGGCCTTTTCTTTCCCCTCAGTGCCCCTTACCAGAGGTCCTATATTCATGGGTCAGAGTTAAGGCCTGAGAGCTGCTCAGTTTATAAAGCTAGGAAACTAGAGAAGTTGTATTCCAACCAGATTTGCAGAGCCTTGGCTTCTGATTGGTGGTTTATTATTCCTTGGAAGTAAACAAGTACATAGGGGCTGGTAAGTGGCATGATGGTTAAGGGTGCTAGACTCTCACATGACCAACCACAGTTTGAGTCCCAGACCTGGCAGCTTGCTTTTTCACTTTCTCTTTCTCCTTTCTCTCTCTCTCCCCACTTCTGGTCAAATTAAAATAAAGAGAGAAGGAAGGAAGGAAGGGAGGAAGGAAGGAAGGAAAGAAGGAAGGAAGGAAGGACGGAAGGAAGAAAGGAAGGAAGGAAGGAAGGAAGGAAGTTAATTCTTAAAAAAAAAGGAAAGTAAACAAGCAAATAAACAATGCAAACCTCTGGAGAACAGTGACTTGAGTTAACAAGCAGTTTACAAAATTCAAGAAAAGTTTGATGAAAACCGAGCCAGGTATCAGGCAAACCCAACCAATTCATATTGGCTTTCCCTCCCGCCTGCCATGTTACATGCTTGTCCCCACTTTATGGGGGACTAAAGGAGTAACTCCCTCTTGTTAGAATCTGGCTCACAGGCAGAACTAGAGTTCAGCTCACACACAGCTTTTCACACCTTCACAGTTGTTCTGGAGAAGGAGCGAGGGCTGCCCTGGTGAAGCACAGAGAGCCTCCCTTATTCATTCCAAGATATCTTCCGAGACCCCGAATGAATACCTGAAATAGCTTCTGAACCCAGGTCTTACTCCACTCCTTTTTATCTATTTATTTATTTGTATTTTTTTCCATTCCTTGGAGTCTTGTTTGCATGCTCCAATGAGCCGTTTCAGAGAATGAGGATTCCAGTAAGACTGAATTCGGTATCTGCTGTTTTTACTATGCATACTATGACGATGTCTAATTGACAACTCAGGCACAGTAAGAGATCAATAAATAATAATAAAATAAAGCAATGATAATAATATGCTAGAGTAAAAGTTATGTCAATGTGGTCTCTTTCTCTGTCTCAAAATATATTACGGTATTTTATGGCAGTTAACTGAAATCACCAAAAGCAGAATCACAGACAAGGGGAGCTTACTGGGCTGCAATCTTGGCAGCTTCAACAAAAGTTCATCATCTCACAGTTCTGGGGCGAGAAGGCCATGATTAAGCTGATGACAGGCGTGGCTCCTCTGAGAGCTGTGAGGAGACTCCTGCCTGTTCCCTGCCTCCGTCCTGACTTCCATGGTTTGCATCTTTGGTGTCCCTTGGCTTGCAGAGTCCTGCCTCGTCTCTACGCAGTGTTCTCCCTGTGTGTCTGTGTCCACATGTCCCCCTTTTATGAGGACACCAGTCATACTGTGCCCTATAGCAAAAACCTCTCCAAAATCAAACAAACAAACAAAAATGATCTTCCTAACTCAATAATACTCCTATAGCACAAAGCACAGTTCAACCATTTACATAAAACAGGAGATGTTGACATCCCTTTGGTCTTCAGTCTCTACCTTTGTCATGAGAGACTCTTTGGTGCTTCTGATCCTGTAAGGGATCAATGCCACGGTGACTGGGTTGGACAAGACTTGACTTTCCATCCTATCCCATAACCTGGAGCCTCTGACGACCTAATATCACTTTGAATGGGCAGTGCACATCCGTGGGTGGTTGGCTATGACCTTTCATTTTCTCTCTACTAGAGGAGACGCTTCTTTCTCAGCCCATTCCATAGCTTTACTCACGTCACTCTTACGGTCATGAGTTGAAGCTTTTCAGAGTCAGAGAACATCAAGATACACTGCGTCTTGTTCCACGTCAGCCATGTTGAAAGCTTGTCTATTTGGTTCCGGTTCATAACATGTCACTACAAAGTTTTCAGAAAGACTTTAGTTCTTTTTGTGGGTCAGTGGAAAGTTTGGTATTTGGATTGGGTGCAGATTATTGTTAACCTAGGTTGAAATCTGTTCTGGTTTCAGATTTTCAGGGTGTTTTTTAGAGGCCCTTTTCTCAACCCATCCTAGATAAAAAGGGCAGTGTGGGGAGGTCAACCACGGTGGCACAGCAGTAGTGCGACACTCCTCAATGGGAGGGGCCCAGGTTCTTGTCCTGTGGTCTCCCTGTTCACGGTGGAAACGTGTGTGGCTATGATCCCGGCCGGCTGAGGCTGGAGTGAATTATGGCATGTGGACCACATCAAGTCTTTAGAAGATAAACTGATCCTCATTCTCTGCTTTATGCCTTCAGGCTCTCACGGTTGCAATGCATTTGATCTAGCAAGACTTTAGGGCAGTGATCCTTGGTTCAGGATTGGCCACAAACTTGCAACCTTACCCCAGATACATCAATTCCCCTCTCCGGGACTTGGTTTCCTCATGTGTGTAAAAAAAGGAAATTGGACTAGAAACTAGATGAAGGTGAAGGTACCTTTCAGAGCTAACTGTTATGAAGCTATGAGAACAACTTTATTTTAAATGAACTATGTCCCTAAGCAAAAATGCGAACCCTCTCTTCCCGGCTCTGTTCCCAGTGCTTCTTCACCAGCGTTTACCTCCCTGTGTCCCACTCCCTTAACTCTGGGCTCCTTCCAGAGCTGCCTTAATAGCTTAAGCAGCCTTCTGGGTAGGATTTTTATTTTAAAGAGATTTTGGATGCCATTGCCTGAGGTCTCCTTGTGCAGCAGAGTTGTGGGTCCTCGGATCCCACAGCCTCCTTCCCTCCCTCATCTTCTTTCCTCCCCTCTCTCCTTCTTTTATTAGACCTGTGGACAAAAGAGGACAATATGAGACAAAATCCATGCTCCCAGGGCTTTAGGGTCCATATGGGAATGTTCCTCTTCCAGGTGCCAGAGTGGACTTGTCCAGCCAGAAAAGAGAGGCAGAGGCCTTCCTAGCCCTTCCGAGATCCCTGCAGGTGAGGGTGCTGAGGTCCTAAAGAACTTCCCATGGAATTTTCTCATTTATTCACTACTGAGCCCCATCACCTGTGTTAGCTAGGTAATCTTTTCTCACTTCCAAAACTGACCTTTTAAATAACAAAATGTTTCCATTCATTTTAGCCATCTTCAAGGGAAATACGTCTACTTAGTTTCCTGCTTCTCGAACTCCTCAGCTGGGTATTATAAATAGAGTCAAAGCTCACCCCCAACTAATATAGATTGTCACATCCCTTCTCATGGTAAATGGAGGGAAAGCATACCTCCTTTGCAGGATCCCTGTGAGGCTCAGTGATTCCATAAGCAAAGCCCTGGCCCGAAAAGAGACAAATGCTAAATTAACAGTACTGCAATTAGTGGGACCAGCAGATGGTGCAATGGTCACATCACTAGACTCGAACGCCCACTGAGGTCTGAGTCTCCGACCGGTGACTTAAACCTCATGCCAGGTGTGTGTGTGCCCAAGATCCTGAGAGGAGAATGGAGGAGAAGGGATTGTGGCGTGGCCATCCCCCCGGGGGGTGATTTCTCATTTTTTGTCTCTCTGTCTCTTTGTCCGAGAGAAAGTGAGAAAGTAAGACTGCAGGTCTGGGACATAAACTGTGGTCAGCCATGAGGGAGTCCAGCGCCTTAACCACCACAGCACCTGCTGGCCTTGGTTGATTTCTTATATTTAATTCAGGGGGTACAGTACGGTTTTTGAAAACACGGATGCAGTGCGTGATAATAAAATCAAGGACATTATCACATTCGTCATCTTCAACAAAGAATGCTACATTATGTTTTACATCTTCAATTTTCATTCTACTAGATTTTTCCTTTCTTATTTTTAGAGAGAGAGAAAGTGAGTGCCCTATGCCCTATAGCAAAAATCTCTCTCAAAAAATTAAAAAATAGGGACCAGCAATTAGCATAATGGCTATGTTGCTGAACTCCCATGTAGTTGCACGTTCAAATCCTGGACCTGCTGGCTTAAACTCACGCCGGGCGCATGTGTGTGCATGCCCAAGATCCTGAGAGGAGCATGGAGGAGAAGAGATTGTGGCGTGGCCATCGCCCCTGGGGGGTGATTTCTCCCTTTCTGTCTCTCTGTCTCTCTGGCGAGTGCACGCAGTTTTTGTAGCAAAAAACCTCTCAAAAAAAAATTTAAATAGTACTGCCACTAGCATTTTAATTATCAGTGATTATATGGCAATGTATTCAGGGAAGATTAATTTATACGGAGCAGTTTGGTCTTCTAGGAAATGGCCCCCAGCCTGTCAGAAAGTTAGAATTTTTGAAAAAGAATGAAATATGTGTAGTTTCTCTTCCTCTCCCTCCCCACTGGCCACATGCTGACTTGCACCTGACCTGGGTGGCCCTCTTTCCTTCCCTCCCTTCCTCTCTTTTCTTTCTCTCTCCTTTCCTCTTCCCTTTTTTCTCTTTTTCAAATTTGTTGGAGTAGGGGGGAGGGATTCAGGAAAAAAATGTTTAACAGATATAATGCATTAAACAAGGTAAAATATGTCATGAAGTGGTATACTATGACAACGTTATTAAAAAATAAAAAAAGGTATTGTCAGTCATCACTCTCTCTTCCTCTGTTTCTCTCTCAATAAAAAAAAAAGAAAAAAATCTGGGGACCAGCAGATGCTATAATGATTAAGTCATTGGATTCCTATGTAGTCGACCACGGTTTGAGTTCCAGACTAGGTGTCTTGAAACTTACATTGGGCATGTGTCTGTGCGTGCCCAAGATCCCGAGAGGAGAATGGAGAAGGGATTGTGGCATGGCCATCCCCTCTGAGGGGGGGGGGTGATATCTTGCTTTCTGTCTTTCTGTCTCACTGTGTCTCTCCAGTGAGTGCATGTGCTCTATAGCAAAAATCTCTCTCTAAAAAGGAAAGAAATAAAGAAAGAACATCTAGTAGAATGAAAATTGAAGGTGTACAACATAATGTAACATTCTTAGTGAAGATGATGAATATGATAATATCCTTGATTTTATTATCACGCACTGCATCCATGTTTTGAAAAACCATATTGTACTCCGTGAATTAAATATAAGTAAGAAACTGAGACCAGCAGGTGGTGTGGTGGTTAAGGCGTTGGACTCCCACATGACCTACCATGGTTCTCGTCCCAGACCTGGAGTTTTACTTCCTCACTTTCTCTTTTTCTCTCTCTCTGTCTCTCTCTTTGGTGAGCATGTATGCCTCTAGCAAATAAAAAATAATAAAATAATAAATAAAATTAAGTAAATAATTCTAAAAATGTAAATTAGAAATTATAAAATAAAATTAAGTTAAAAAGTTTAAAATTCATGGGAAAAAATTAAGTTTTTTTTGGAGTTCTTCATCATAAAATGCTCAGGATAAAAAATTAAAAAAAAGACAAAACAACAAAAAAAGCAAAAAGAAAACAAAATCAGCCATGGCATCTTGAGAAAACCACATTTTGGTATATTTCCACTTTATCTTTTCTTTCCATAATTTTGAGTTTTGTTTACTTTACATGTAGATGCTATACTAGTAATTTGCATCCTGCTTATTTTCAGTTATAATTATAGCATAAACATTTCCTATGCTAATTTTAAATTCATTGCCAGCATCATCTATATTGTCTACAGATACGGCTGGGCGTGGTATAGTTGTTTCTTGTTCATCCCTTTAAGGCTGATATTAATGTCTTTCAAATTTTCTGTCTCTAATCTTCTGTGGCTGGGGCACCATCCACCAAGCAAGGTAGAACTGTTTGCAAAGTAAGGGTTAATCTTGGAGTCTTGCGGGAAGATCCGAGAGGCTCTTCTCAGACACCACTGGATTTGAATTTTTTGACATCTACTTTAGTCTCTCAAAAGTCTCTTTTACTTATGTTTTCAATTACTAGCTGAGGACCAAATAGTTGATATTACCAAATAATGAGTGTGTTTAATGAAATACCCTGTACTAGTAAAATGATAAAAATCTGGGCCAGCTGGTCACACAGAGGTAAAATGCTGTGATCTGAAAGGCATTCCCACATGGGAAGGTTCTAGATTCACATCTGGAGATTTTCTTGCGTACACTGGGCACAGGCGTGCCCATGATCTGGGGCCGGCTTAAACTGGGGGGGAGGGGCGATCTCTCTGTCAAGACGCTGCTGAGAGTGCTGTCTCTCTCTCACACTCTTGTTCGCTCACAAAATAAAGAAATCTTAAAAATGATGAAATCTACTTTCCTCCCATTAAAGAAAATCATTAAAATGGTAGAGTTGCGCAATCGTTAGGGCCTGCCAGCATTCAAATCCCAGTGCTCTCACTTTCTAGCTGGGTGACCTCAGGCAAGTTTCAGACTCTGTGTCTCTCAATCGGGGTAGTAATAGAATCCACCTACCTCACGGGGAAGTTGTGAGCATTAAGAACTAATCCGTGACTTGCTTAGAACTGGGTCTGGTGCGTGGTAAGCTCTAGTGAGCGTTTGCCATCAGTATGCCCTCCTTCTGTAGAGAGCATTAAACGGTTTTGACCTGCTCTTTAGACATTTTTGCTTTTTGAAGAGGCTCAAGAACAGAGCAAATGAGAGGACTGGCCTGGAAAGAGGAAGAGGAAGGAATGAGAACAGGGGAGCGGCCCACTAGAGGGGAGAGGCTGTGTTGCAGGGTTGTCTCAACCCCCAAGGTCTGGGAGAGCAGGCCGCTGCTCCTAGCCACTGCCCAATCTGGGCCAGGAGTGGGTGAGAAGAGAGAAAGCCCAGCAAGGGGGCGCTGTGGAGCTACGAGTTAGAACCTGGAGAATGAAAGAGCTGAGGCCCACCCCTCTCCCCAGGGTCACAGCCTAGGCGGTAGGGCAGTGGCTGCTTCAAATAGAACCTTCAGTTTCTGAGGGGAAAAAATACCTAACTATAGAATTTATAGTTTTCCTTACAAGAGGCACAGCACAGTTGCATTCTGGTAACGGAAGCAAAATTAAAAATATGAGCAGGAAATAAAATTAATTTAAAAATATCTAAAAACATGTATTCTGTGGCTCTATCCAACTGGCCAGAGTCGGCTGGCTTGTTTTCCCCTCGGACTGACTGATTAATAGGACAGAAATGAGGAGGTGTGAATTTATTTTGGACCTGGGTGGGGAGCCAGGAGAGGCTGGCGTCAACCCACTTAGGCTAAATCTGCATTTTAAAGTCACAAGGTGACCACCTACTGGATACCCTGGAGGGTGGGGAGTTGGAAGGGAGGCCTTTCAGACTGAGCTCCTTCTCAGCAAGCCTCTAAAAGCAGTTTATTTTGTTCCCTCTTTTGAAAGTACAGTCATGCAGGGCCAGAGGCAGCCCTGGGACAAGGGGGACTGTCTGGGCCTTTATCTGGCGAGGTTGAGGACACAGAGGCCGAGGTCAGAAACACAGAGCGAGCTCACTGTGGAGCCCAAAGTCATCCCAGGGACGAGGTAGGAGGACAGGACCCAGCTCTCCGAAATCCAGTCCAACCCTGCTGGGCTGTGTTCCTCACTAGGCATGGAGAATCATTTAGCTGCACGAAGGCTGGTGGAGAAGCAATAAATAATCTTCAATGGGGAAAGGCCACCGTCTGGGAGGTAGAGAAAGGCTGCAGCACACAGCATTTTATCTGAGTTTAAAACTTGACAGCGAGGCCGACTTCACTGTACTCCGGGATGCAGATAATTAAAAACAAAGCCATCTTTAAGACAGATCGAAGGCGGCCTCTCTGCCCCGCTCCTTCCCCCACCCATGCCCCATTTCCCTGGCCCCAGTCTCCGTTTCCTAGAGAAGCCTGGGAGTACCCTTAGAAGTAACATCACCCTAACAGGAGGAGACGTGCTCTTGAAGAAAAGTTGACTTACAGTTTACGGTTTTATAAGCATTTCAGCAGAAAGATGCCACGTGCAGGCACTTAGTCAAGGACACATCGTTTCAGTACTCGCTTGCTTTTCTGTGTGATTATTTTTACAACATTGGCAATTAAATGCAGGTTTTCTGCTGCCTCCTTCTGACTGGACGAGGGACGCTGGTGCTTCTGGATCCCTGGGCACACATAGTCAGACACACAGAGCCACGTGAGGAGGGCATACTCCCTCAGCGGGGGAACACCCAGCCACCGCACGCACACACATGTAAACCACCCGGGACACACATGTGCCTGTCAAAGCCGCCTTTCTCCAAACTTCCTCATTAGAAACAGAGCTGCTTGGCTTCTCTGTTCCTTCATTTTAATGACTGACGTTTTCCTCAACCAAAAGCATAAGGATAATGACCTTTTTTGAATACTCCAGAAATGTAGGGGAAAATCTGATTATATAAGCTCATATATATTGGTTTTGAAAAGAACTGGCTTTTGTGTTGTGTGTGTGTGCATGTGTTGTGTGTTGTGTGTGTATGTGCGTGTGTGTGTTGGGAGGGGTGGGTTCTTGGGAAGAAAACGATGTGGAGAGATGAGACAGAAATGCAGCAGATCTGGTGAAGAAGCAGTAGTCGCCACCCCAGGAGAGAAACGATGACAGGAAATGAAGTGTTGCAATTTGGGTGCTCCAGCAACACCCTGTGAGCATTCAGTGTTTCTCAGAAAGTTCGATTTTGCTCTTTCTCCCTTTCTCCTGGGATGGCCAGTGCTGGCCAACATTGATCGAAGGTGACTACTGCAGAAGGAGGAAAAGTTTTTTTGCTTTTTTTTTTTTTTTTTTTTTTTGCGTGTATGCTCATTAGAGAGGGACAGAGAGAGTGAGACAGAGACAGAGGTGGCGAGAGGAAAAGTGAGAAATTACCCTGCCTGGGGGATGGCCATGCTGCAATCCCTTCTCCTCCTTTCCATTCTTCTCCATTTGGGGCACACGTACCTGGTGTGATTTGCAAGTCTCCAGGTCTGGGACTTGATCCACAGTCCATGTGGGAGTCCAGTACCTTAACCACCACCCCACCTGTTAGTCCTGGAAAAGTTGATTTTTTGGCCTGCAACTACCTACTGCTGCCTAGCCCTGCCTCCTATTATGGGATTTATGCTATTAATTGCTCCTTAGGTCTGTTGAAGAAGCAACAGGGAAGCCAAAGCCCATGGGAAGCTGGAGTCTACCTCACCTAGACCAGGCCTCTGGAGGTGGCTAGACTGGGATCCTGCCAGGGCCCAAAAGCAAACACAGGGGTGCTCAGGCGAGGTCTGTGGGGGCTGTGGGTGGCTGGGAAGTTGAAATCTGGACCTTTGGAATCAAAAGTTAGCCTGTTGTCATCTGTTGTCAAGTATTTCCAACCTAGCTTTCTTCATAGAAAAATAAATGGATGTAAAACATTCATCTCATCCTTCACTCGGACTTCTCTGAAGTTGGGCTTTTGACGTTGATTTTCCCAGCTCAGAATCAAGTATAGCATCACTGAAGATCCCCTAACTGCTAATTAGACATTTTAAAGATGCAATTTGAGTTCCAGGCAGGGGAAAGGGGTGGATAAAAGAGATTATATGATAATGATATGGCTGTGGGAAGCCTGTCAAATAAAGAGCATTTTCTCTGGTGGGCAGGCTATTTCTGGAGCTGTCCATGGGTCCCTATGTGGAGGGATGTGTTTATCCTAATGGGAAGCAGGACTGAGCTAGGCCGCAGCTCCCTGCACAGTTGTTAAAGTCTTAGAATACCACAAGAGAACTTCGTGGTGTCCGGAGGACGTGTTTGGTCTGCCCTGGCCCTTACAATGTGTGCCGACTTGGCTCTGACAGGGCAGAGGCAAGGCCGAAGCTTACAGCAGAAGTGAGGGAAGTGGGTCCACCCAGATGGGCCCGTTAGGATGCTTTGGGATACAAGAGAAAAATCAGGGCTGTTTTCCTGTGATCTGCATGCTCTGCCCTCTTCTAATTCTGTGCTCTTAAGTTGACTTCCCTCATGGCTGCCAAAGGCCTCCCCCCAGCCACTCTGGAACTTGCTTCTTTGGTCACGTCCAGGGAGAAAGAGAGGAACCCTTTTCCCCTTTTGATCTGAATGAGTCAACTTAACCTGGACTAACAGCAGCCATCAGGCTAGTATCCTGACCACTTGGCCTACCCAGGGCTCTGGACTCAACAAAGCAAGTTGAGTTGGCTTGCTTGGCTCACTCTGCTGGACTGGATGCCCCTGAGCACAGGTACTGGGGGAGGTAGAGCCGACTGCACTGTTAGGAGTCCTGGGCAAGGGACAGAAGACTTGGGGATGAAAGCTGTTTAGGCAACCAACAGTTTCCTCAGCTGGAAACACTGGAGCCTTGTTCTAGTAAGGCTCTGTCATGGGCTGAGAGTCTGTCAGTCTTGCAGAGCTGCTTGGGATGGAAAGTATACAATAAACATATAAAACATTGCATACCTCAGTTTTCTCTCTTATAAAATGGAGATAATAGTAATACTGACTTAGCGTCCTTCTCAAGGAGCATAGAAGGTTCATGAATTTATTTCAGTGTTCCCAGCTTGGGGCTTGCTTGCCCCTCAAGTAGACTGGTGACAACTCCAGACCCTAGGTACTCTCTCCCTGTCTCCCCACCCCACCCCACCCCACCCCACCCCACCCAAGTTGGCCTTGGCAACATTTCCTCTGGAAAGTATGGAAAACAAACTTTCTCAGTTGTTCATCGCTGCCCTGCTCAACACACTGGTGGCTGGCCCTGGATCCAAAAGGTTGGAACCCACTGGAAATCCCAGGCCTGTCCAGGAGCTCCGGGCCTCTGCTCAAACCCAGCCACAGTACAGGGAAAGCCTGGCTGTGTGCCTGAGGCAGTGTGGATGGGGTGAGGAAAGAGTCCACACCAGGTCCTGGGTGGAGCTGCACTGGTAGGAGAGGGAGTGAGTGAGGAGGGGTACCCTAGAGGAGTGAGGTCTGCAGGGGTGTCAGGAGGACAGGTGAATCTGTGTCTGCTCCTGCCCCTGCAGGTGGGAAGTCTCACCAGGTGCCAGAATAATGGCCATGATGGCTGCAGACTGCAGTCCTGAGGGTGGCCCTTGGAGGATGGGACTGGTCAGCTCCCCCACGTGCTTTTTCTGGAAGAAAAGCTAGCACTTCTGTTTCCACTGGTTCCCATAAGCCAGGAGTTCCTCTGTCCCCTGCCCCTTCCTCCAGGTCTTATCTGAAGGCTTTCTCACGTAGTATGGAAAAACACATGAAAACATGCAACCAGAAATGAACACACATAGCACACATGCAATACACATGTGACACACACACTCCCTCAGTGCCCTCTCCTCTGTCAGTCCCTCTGGCCACCACATGAGGAGACTGTCCATTTTTGTGCATGGGGGTGTGGGCACAAAGAGCCACTTTTGTCCCCAGGTCCCCTTGTTTATTAAGACCCTCCTACTGTCCTTCTCAAATGCCGTATCCCCTCCGTGGTTCAGGGAACACAGGCAGCAGTCCAGCACTGGGCCATGTGCACTGAGGGAGGAGCTGCTCCGGTGCGGCTTTCCATGCCCCACATGGGGCCTTCCACCACACAGTGACTCCATAGACAGAATGTCGGATCCGGAAGGATCACAGAGGTTTGTGGGGTGATTTCAGGACAAGCTTCAAGTTTTACAGAAAGACTGGGGCCAGGGAAGACTCTCCTCCAGCCACTCAGCCTGTCTCTGAGGGAACCTGGCCCAGGGCCTTGTGCAGACCTGGCCTCCCAGTGAAGGTGTCCAGGTGTCCTAGGGAGGGTGGATCCCAGGGACATATGTACCCCTCTGGAGCTGGTCACTTGAGAATAGTCCACAGTCAGCCAGAGCTCTGAGACTCACCCCTGCTGACCACAAGATGGCAACAGAGCTTTGTAGGAGCCTGACTTTGGGGGAGGGGGCCTCAGGCCTCTTGGAGGACTGGACGTCTGTCCTTAACCTTGCTCACCCCAGTTTTCCTTCAATGGCTTCACACTAGGCTGTGAGTTAATTTCACAGGGGCCTGGGTGGAGCGCCTTCCTGTTTTATTGCCTGGAGCTCAGGGCTACTATGCACCCAGATGTGGTTCTAATCCCTACCCCATTCCTTCTGGCTAGTCTATAAACATGGCCAGGGGCAAGGGGAGAACAGTTCTACTCATAGGACTTCAAGAGCCAGTGAGAAGACAAGGCTGAGTTATTTGAAACGGAATGTACGTAATTCAGAACTCTATGTGGTACTGAATTTGCATTTTTTATTTTAAGAGAAGAGTTCAGTGCGTTTTCTATCTGGGAGCACTATTGCCTGCTCTGGGGAACCCTCTCTCCACATCTTGGCCGACTCCCACCAACCCCTATGCTCCTCAGTGCTCTTTCTTATCCAGCCAGGCTGCCTGGTGGGCCTCCTGGATGGCAGCTCTGGGGGCAGACTGGGAAGCCCAGTGGCAGAGTGGGGGGTTGACAACATCACAGGCCAGGGGCCCATTCACACTGCTCACTCTACTGCCAGGGGACCTATGAAATGGCCAGTCAGGGGTCCATTCAGGATCCATTCCTGGCAAGCTAATCAAGTAGTGGTCATTACTCCCGTTTGTCCTGGGAAGGCTGTGGGGCCAAGGAAGGGAAGGACAGAATGGACCAAGACACGTGTCTCTTAAGCCAGCACTGGATGAAGGCATATGGGGAGAATGCAAGAAGAGATTGAATGTACTGACTCCATGAATGAAGCTGTGAATGAATGAAAGAGTGAGTGAGCGAAGAAAGAAATGGGAGCCAGAGCGAGGAGAAGCAAACTCTCCGCCACACGGTCTGACCGTGTGACTATCGCTCTTGTGCCTTGCCGACAGCCATCCAGTTCCGGGATGCAGACATCCACGAAGCCCAGCGGTTCAATAGTAGGGCACTGTAGGGAGGAAGCCTGTTCTTGCCTTGCCGCCTCTCTGTGCGATTGGAGGCCCTGTGGAAAGGTGGGCTCCCTTATATCAAAATGAACATTTCTTCCACATCTGCCATCAGAGGCACCGATTAGAGATCCTCTGTATACTGCCCAAAAGATGGCTCTGGGGACAGCTACTCTATGGTCAACTGCAAGTATTAAGTATATTTCTATTGATTATTTAAGTATAAATACAATGTATGAATACACATTCTATTGATTATTTAAGTATAAATACAATGTGTGAACACACACACACACACATCACACACACGTATACATAAAATTTACACACACATATATCGGGTGATCGGGAAAGTCATGACACATTTTTACAAAGAAAAATGTAGAAAAATAGGTCCCGACTTTCCCAGCAACCTGATATATCACATGTACACACACGCACTATTGACTCTCACCGTTGGACAATGCTGTGCTTGTAAATTTGCTTCCTGACTGTAAAACTTCTTTGTAACCCTCCAGTCAGTGCACATGGTGCTTTTGCAGTCATTCTCGGACACGGGCAGAGTGGTGAAAAATTTGAGTCACCGATGGGCACATTCCCTGCTGGGGAGAAACAAGGTGACACTCTGTTTTCTGTTTGACTCTCATACTGTAAATAAGCATTCTTCCTGTGGTCTATTTAGTGCCACATTTTTCACATTTTTGTGCTTTCTGTTGGTGATTTCACTGTTTAAAATGGTCCCCACGCACCTTGCTGAAGAACTGTCTAGTATTCCTAAGCCAAAGAAAGCTGTGATGTGTCTTACAGAGAAAAATAGAATGTCTTTAAACAGAAACACACTACACATTGTACATATTGATCAGCTGACAAACGTGTAGGCCCGTAGGGGCCTAATTTTATACTTCCCCTAGAAGCCAAAGGTCTTCAGAACTCTATGTGGTACTGAATTTGCATTTTTTATTTTAAGAGAAGAGTTCAGTGCGTTTTCTATCTGGGAGCACTATTGCCTGCTCTGGGGAACCCTCTCTCCACATCTTGGCCGACTCCCACCAACCCCTATGCTCCTCAGTGCTCTTTCTTATCCAGCCAGGCTGCCTGGTGGGCCTCCTGGATGGCAGCTCTGGGGGCAGACTGGGAAGCCCAGTGGCAGAGTGGGGGGTTGACAACATCACAGGCCAGGGGCCCATTCACACTGCTCACTCTACTGCCAGGGGACCTATGAAATGGCCAGTCAGGGGTCCATTCAGGATCCATTCCTGGCAAGCTAATCAAGTAGTGGTCATTACTCCCGTTTGTCCTGGGAAGGCTGTGGGGCCAAGGAAGGGAAGGACAGAATGGACCAAGACACGTGTCTCTTAAGCCAGCACTGGATGAAGGCATATGGGGAGAATGCAAGAAGAGATTGAATGTACTGACTCCATGAATGAAGCTGTGAATGAATGAAAGAGTGAGTGAGCGAAGAAAGAAATGGGAGCCAGAGCGAGGAGAAGCAAACTCTCCGCCACACGGTCTGACCGTGTGACTATCGCTCTTGTGCCTTGCCGACAGCCATCCAGTTCCGGGATGCAGACATCCACGAAGCCCAGCGGTTCAATAGTAGGGCACTGTAGGGAGGAAGCCTGTTCTTGCCTTGCCGCCTCTCTGTGCGATTGGAGGCCCTGTGGAAAGGTGGGCTCCCTTATATCAAAATGAACATTTCTTCCACATCTGCCATCAGAGGCACCGATTAGAGATCCTCTGTATACTGCCCAAAAGATGGCTCTGGGGACAGCTACTCTATGGTCAACTGCAAGTATTAAGTATATTTCTATTGATTATTTAAGTATAAATACAATGTATGAATACACAACACACACACACATCACACACACGTATACATAAAATTTACACACACATATATCGGGTGATCGGGAAAGTCATGACACATTTTTACAAAGAAAAATGTAGAAAAATAGGTCCCGACTTTCCCAGCAACCTGATATATCACATGTACACACACGCACTATTGACTCTCACCGTTGGACAATGCTGTGCTTGTAAATTTGCTTCCTGACTGTAAAACTTCTTTGTAACCCTCCAGTCAGTGCACATGGTGCTTTTGCAGTCATTCTCGGACACGGGCAGAGTGGTGAAAAATTTGAGTCACCGATGGGCACATTCCCTGCTGGGGAGAAACAAGGTGACACTCTGTTTTCTGTTTGACTCTCATACTGTAAATAAGCATTCTTCCTGTGGTCTATTTAGTGCCACATTTTTCACATTTTTGTGCTTTCTGTTGGTGATTTCACTGTTCAAAATGGTCCCCACGCACCGTGCTGAAGAACTGTCTAGTATTCCTAAGCCAAAGAAAGCTGAGATGTGTCTTACAGAGAAAAATAGAATGTCTTTAAACAGAAACACACTACACACTGTACATATTGATCAGCTGACAAACGTGTAGGCCCGTAGGGGCCTAATTTTATACTTCCCCTAGAAGCCAAAGTTCTGTATTTGCTATCCTGGTGTTTGTGGTGACTTTATAGAACATACTCACCAAAAAAACACAAGAATCAACTAACCACATTCAGTGTAGAAAACGAGAGGAAGACTAATATCAATAATACAACATGTTATCTCTATCAATCCACCTTTCTCCCATCTTGCTTCTCTCTTATAGGGAACTATGGTGAACAGTTTGTGGTGTATCCTTCTTCCTCTTCTGTTAATTTACATACTTAAATCCTAATATATACTATATAATACACCTAATTTTATAGAACTATCTATGAAAGAAAAAGTATACATGTGCTTTTTATCATTTTGGTTAGGGGTCAGGAAACATTTTCTTTCTGTCTTTTTGCTTATAAAGAATAGATCTTTACTTCTCATGGTTCTGGGTGCTGGAAGTCCATGATGGTGTGGTTGGTTCTGGTACAGCCTTGTTCTAGTCATAGATGGTGCCTTCTCATTGTAAGCTCACAAGGAAGACAGCAATAAACATTTTTGGTTGTGTGGACCTTATAGTCTCTGTCGAATCTACTCGACGCTGATGTTGCAGTGTGACAGCAGTCATGGGATATATGTGATGAATAGACATGGCTGTGCACCAAGAAAACTTTATTTATGAACACTGAAATTTAGATTGTGTATGATTTTCATGGGTCCCAAAATAGAATTATTCTTTAAATTTTATTTCTACTGCTTAAAAATGTAAAAACCATTCTTAGCCTGTGGGTTATACTAACACAGGCAGAGGACCAGATTCGGCATATGGAACTTGGTTTGCCAAGTCCTGATGTAGACTGTATCTTGAAAATCTCTTTCTGTTAATACATGTAGATCTACCTCCTCGTTTTAAAGGCTGCCCAATATTCCAGCACATGAATTTAGCTCAATTTGTAAAACCACTTCCTTATTCATGGTCAAGTAGGTTATTTTGAACGTTTCACTATAACGGAATACCCGTGTGCACGCAGTGTAATTCACATGCAGGAGGACTTCTCTGGAGCAGAATTCTAGACTGGAGGTTGCTGGTTGAGAGGTTAAAGGGTATACGCACTTTGAAAGTTGATAAATTCTAGAACGGCAAATTGATAGTGAGGCAAGGTTTATGAGGCAGACCAGAGTTTTGTTTTATAGATTTATTTTTTGTTCACACAGCTGGACTGACTTAGGAGAAGTAAGTGACCCACACCCTCTTAGTCAGATCCAGAATTGAGCACCAGCACGTACGAAACTCCAGAATAAAACCCATTTAAGTCCCTCCTTCATATTGTTCCATGGTTGCTGTTAACATAGGGCTGGCCAGGAAAGGAAGGCCAACAGCATCCAATCCTGCAGGGACGTAATGGGCTTGGTTAAAGTAGGACCCAGTGTAGCCTTTGGTGAGCTAGAAGAAGAGCTTAGGGTTCAGGCTCCCAGAGGAGCCTGCTTATAGGGCCGCACCAAACAGACTAGCCTCACATAGCCCGGGTGTTTATCCCAGGGCAGTGAAAGGCTGAGGAAGACTGAGCTGTGGTCGAGTCGCTAAGTGAAAGGCAGGAATTCAGGCCCTGCTTCCAGGTCAAGGGAAGGGAAGGCCACGAAGGGAAGACAGTTCAGTGAGTGAGGCAGAGTGGAAGGCGAGTAAACTGAGGAGGCAAAGTCAGAAACCTCGGAAGGGCAGCATAGCTGAGCCCCGGAGGGCTGCAGAGCAACACAAGCAGAGGGCAGGGAGCCCTGATGAGACGTTCAGGAATGTTCATGGTGCAGAGAGTGAACAGGCTTCCTTGTGAGAAACACACCTATGTGACGAGGCAGTGTGGCAATATTTTCTGCTTGTCGGACAGCAGAGTGAGGTCTACTTACATTTCTACATAGGTGGGGGGGGGTGAACCAGTAGAGAAGGACATAAACATTCAGGAGGGTGGGGAATGGGTATTGGGCATGTAGATAACACTGAGTCATTCAACAAACAATAACCTATCAGGAGCCGAACAGCACTCTGGGCTCTAGAGGTGTAGGGATGAGTATGCCATGCTCCCTGCTCTCTGGGGCCCTCGTGGAGTGCAAACAAATAGACATGCACATCCTGAGGTTTAACACATCTCTACAGAGATTCCAACACATCAAAGCACAGGGGCAGAGAAACCAAAAAAAAAAAAAAAAAGGGCAAGGCCAATTCTAGGAGATGGAGTGGACAACTACCTGGAGAAAGGTTTTTTGTTGTTATTGTTTCTTTGTTGTTGTTTTTTTTAAGTAATTATTGTTATTTTTTTATTTGCCAGAAGCAGAGAGAGAGAGAGGAGAGAGAGAGAGAGAGAGAGAGAGAGAGAGAGA
>NW_006159732.1:859819-874887 GCF_000334495.1 Tupaia belangeri chinensis
TTTTTTTTTTTTTTTTTTTTTTTGGTTTAACTCCCAGGGCTGGGATTTGAACTGTGGTCATTGACCCTGTGTGATCCAGCTTCCTATGGGTAGCCTTAACCACTACTGTAGTGCTTTAGGGCCATAAAAGATAACTTTGTATTGTGTAATAATTTTAGCTTCCAAGAAAACTGGCAAAGATAGTATAGAGAGCTCAAGCATATCTGCTATGGTCTGCCTGTGTGCCCCCGAATTAAAGTATTAGAAACGTAACCCTCAGCGTTTGGGGGTGGGAGATGGGTGGGTCATGAGGACAGAGCCACTAGAGAAAGGGCTTGTGGGAGTGGGTTCACCCTCTTCTGCTCTTTCATGGGAGGGCACAGTAAGAAGGCCCATGCCAGTGCCTAGAACTTAGACTTCCAGCCTCCAGACCTGTGAAATAATCAGTCTCTAGTCTTCATAAATTACCCAGTCTTAGGTATACTGTTACAGCAGCACAAAACGAACGGACACAGACCTGGCATCCAGTTTCCTCTGTGGCTAACATCTTACCTAACTCTGGTGCATCTGGCAGCCTGAGAGATCGCCATCAGTGCGTGACTATTAACTAGAGCTCAGACTTTGTAGATTTCCTCAGTTTTTCTATTGATGTCCTCTTCCTGTTCCAGGTCTAATCCAGGATGCCACGTCGAGGAGGTTTGGTTTTAGAAAGATAAACTGGCTGTGGTGTGTGGAGTGGACAGGTGGCCTGCAGACCCAAGAGGCAGCCAGGACAGTAGCCTGCTGGGAAGGGTTGAGGACAGGAATTAGAGCACCACGGAAGGGGAGAGAAGAGAGCAATGGGCCACGAAGGATCAGGGGAGAGGCTCAGTGGCACTCCAAGACAGACACTTGCTGCCGACACCGTCAAATAAAGTGAAGTCGAAGTGTTACCATGCGTTACTTTCTTTTCTCCTTTTTCTCCAACTTTCTATTCAGCAAACTACCAAGCACCTACCAGGTGGCAGGCACTGATGTTCTCCAGACACACGGTTCCACCTGCCACCCTCGGACATCTCCAGCTCTAGCCTGCTTTTCCCATTACACAGCCCCCACCAGCTTCCGCCGCCTGTGACTCTGCTAAAACAAAACTCCACTCCATAAAAGAAGTCCAACACTAAAAGAATTTTCACAGCCTGTCTTTATTGCTGCCAAGAATATATATTACCAATTTCCAGGGAAAGCTCAAATGTCCATTTGTAATAAGCCAGCCTCTGAACACTAAGTCCAAGGGGGTCACAAACTGGGACTCCACTTAAAGGGACTGATGGCCTGGCTGTCCAGCCAGAAGCGCAGAGGGGGAGGAGGCGGTGATAGAGCTCGAGACCCAAGGGGTCCAGATGCACACTCCCTTGGGTTACAGCCCAGGTTTAAGGGAAAAAAAAAAAAAAAGAGAGAAATCCTGGTTGGCCATGTTTCTAATCCAGATGGAAGAGAACTAGGACAGACTGCTAAAGGCTTCCAAAACCAACACATGAGAAGCGCCTGCTGCCAGCAAATTCGAGGTATGTTGGCATGCACGCCACAGAGAAATGTATTCGCCCTGTTGGAAGGAGGAAGACAAGAAGACGGACGGCTGATGAGAGAAAGCAGAGTGCTCCCTGCCAACTGCGAACCGCCCGCTCTGTGAAGACCGGCGGCTTCCAAACAACCGAGTGGGGCTGGCACGAGCCGGGAGGAAGGGGTGCAGACAGCCAGGCGACAGGCATCTCGAGATGCAGGGCTGCGGCACGTCGTTTCCCTCCCTCCTCCCGTGCTCTCAGCTGCACGTTAGGGGAGTCCTTTTCCTGCTCCCCAGGTTTTTCTTGCCCCATTTCCTCTCCCCAGAGGGGCTTCTGCGCCAGCCTCTGTTTGTCCCCACGCTACCCAACTGTGGGAGACGTTTATCACATAGTGGGTCCATTTCTGTGCACCTCCCGTGTGGGGTTTTTGAATCTCCCCCCACATTATAAGGGAGAAGCTAGAAAATTCACATCTTCAGACCCTTTGCCATGTGTTGTATGGGACATGTCCAGGTGAGAATTGGGTGGGGATGATGCCCATCAGGGGAACCAATTACCTGGAGAGGGAGTGGTGGAGACATCTGGGATTGAGCTTCTTCTTTTTTTTTTTTTTTTTTGGAGAGCTTTTGGGCGCCAGCGCTCGCCAAACAGACAGAGACAGAGAGACAGAAAGCGAGACATCACTCACCAGGGGGGATGGCCACGCTGCACTCCCTTCTCCTTCATTCTCCTCTCGGGATCTTGGGCATGCCCGCACACACGCCCGGCGTGAGTTTTAAGCCACTGGGTCCGGGACGCAAACCGCGGTTGACTACATGGGAGTCCAGCGACATAGCCGTTACGCTAACTGCTGGTCCCATGGGATTGAGCTTCTGCCTTGCAGTGCTGAGGGTCTTGGGAGCTGGTTGGAGCTGGGGTCCTCTCTGAGAAACTCCTTTGTGTGTCTAGGCCCTGTTTATGGCCAATAGCTTTGGAGACTGGATCTCCTGGATGTTTTGTGGGCCAATAGTTTTGATTGAACTCGTGTTTCCTTAAACAAACCAGACTAGATTCTGTTGTTTACAAATGAAAATTGTGACCATTTATGCTGTCTGCCTTAGGTCAGGCTCCTGTAACAAGCTGCCATAGACGGGGTAGTGAAATAACAGAATTGTATTTCTCACTCTTCTGGAGGCTGGGGAAGTTCAAGATCAGGTTGCTAGCTGACTCCGTGTCTGGTGAGGGCTCACTTTCTGGTTTCCAGATGGCTTCCCTCTCATTCTGGTAGAGAGAGAGAGAGATCATTTCTCTTGTGTCTCTTCTCATAAGGCACTAATCCCATTTATGACCTAATCATCTTCCAGATACCCACCTCCAAATACCATCACTCTCTGGATTTGGCCTTCACGAGTGTGTTTTAGGAGGACACAAACATTCGACCAGTAGCACCATCCTTCAAGAGCAGCTGAAGAAATAGCTTTTCTATTACTCTGTGTGGCTATGCCTTCTTCAGATATCCCCCCTGTCCCGCATTTAATGTGAAGTTGCCTGTTGTCTCATGGTATTTGCAGTGACGGGTCTGCCTCCTTGCTGGACTGGAAACACTCTGAAGGCAGTCACCCTATCTTCTCTTCTTCGCACCCTGGCTTCATCCCACAGATGGAAAGGAATGGAGAGTTCGTTGGCCAATCTGCCTTCTTATGGGCAAGGTGATGGGCTCAGGGCAGGAGGGAGAGAAGTATGAGCAGAACAAGGACTAAGGATCTTCTGATTTTTGTCTCCTGAGAGAATGTTGAGTCCATAGAGGGCATGTATATGAAGACCCATTGTGACATGACTTGAATTTATCTAAATGAGACCTTCCAAAGAGGTTGAAATGCTTCATCAACTTGGCAGTTCCAGATTATATAATGTTTTCTCTTGGGAAGCAGAAAGGTTCTTCTGTTAACAGTAGGTAAAACTGAGGTCCTAAGAAATTGGTTTGCCGAAGATCAATATCAAACTTAGAAATCTGCAGCTCTTTGGATTGGTACACAATTCCCAAGATGCGTTTGGGGCTGCCATCTGAGATTCTCTTGAATAATATAGACTTTATGGGTTTCTTCTAAAGGAGATGATGAAAACAGTGCATCAAGGCTTCAGAGCTGTGTGTCCTGAGAGGATGCCAGATGTAGCCTTAAAGGTCATGCAAGGTCACCCCACCACACTCTGCACTTCAAATTGAAGTGAGTAATTGAGGAGGCTATATTCAAAGGGAGGGAAATTAGGTATTATTTCTTTATAGGAAGAGGGTATATAATTTGTGGACATATTTTTAAACCATTGTAGTTTCATATTTTTAAACCATTGTAGCAAGTTCCAGAGCTCTAAGTGATTTCTCCCAAATTACAAAGCCAAGACTTAGTCCAGGTTTGGAACAGAAGATCCATCAGTTCATTGTCTTCTTAATAACCAACATTAGCATATTGAGATAGTCAGACAAAGAGGTCCAGTTTGGGAGATCTTCTAAGTCAAGCATATGGTTTGAATCCTGGCCTTGGTGGCTTAAGAAACATACTGGGCATATGTGCCCAGTCCTGAAAAGATGGAGAAATGGAGATGCAGCCGCATTGGGAGATGCCTTTTCCTCCTCCCCCCCTCCCCCCTTCTCTCTCATGAGTGCACATGCCCCCGGCAAAATTTTAAGATATAATCAGATTTGAATGCCATCTGCTTCATGACTAAAGGTCTTAAGTGGTATTCCACCACCTTGGTTTCTGAATAATTAGGGTGTTGTTACCTCATTTTTTTAAAAAAGAATTATTTTACTTAACTTTATTTATTTATTTATTTTAAGTTGATGAGAGAGGTGGAAAGTGAGAAGGCAAGACACCAGGTCAGGAACTTGAACTGCAGTTAGCCATGTGGGAGTCTAGCCCTTAACCACCATGCCACCTGCTGGCCCCAACCTCGTTTTTAAGCTGCTGCAAATCCTCTGGTGAGCAAGATGGCTGAGAGTAGCTAAACATACACGGTGACAGACAAACATGTCCTTAATGAAGCATCACTAGTAACAACTGGAGTATGTCTGTTTATGTTTGTACAATATTTGGTCCAGACACACATTGAACGACTTGTCAGAGGTGCTTTAACGTCAGATAGTCAGGTCAAAAGCAGAATTAGACCCAGAACCAGGGTGTTGGTTGTCCTGATTTCTCTTTGCTCTTCTAGGCATAACTCTCCAGGTTAACATGTTTGCTGCTGCTGCTTTTTTTTGGAGATTTTTTTTTTTGCTATAGAGCACATGCACTCGCCAGAGAGACAGAAAGCGAGAAATCACCCCCGGGGGATGGCCACACCGCAATCCCTTCTCCTCCATTCTCCTCTCAGGATCTTGGGCATGCATGCACATGTGCCCGGCGTGAGTTTAAGCCACTGGATCCAGGACTCGAACCGTGGTTGACTACATAAGAGTTCAGTGACATAGCCATTACGCTAACTGCTGGTCCCTTCTTTTTGCCTAGGGTTCATGTGCTTGCCGGAGAGAAGGGGAGACAGAGACAGTGAGAAATCCCCACTCTCCGACCCCCACAGAAGTATAGCTATGACACAGTCCTTTCTGCTTCATTCTCCTCCATTCTTCTCCTGGGATCTTGGGCATGGACACACTCACACCCAGCATGATTTTCAAGTCATAGGATCTGGGACTTGAACCACCGTTGGCCATTTGGGAGTCCATCTGCTGGTCCCAACACGTCTGCTTCTTTCTGGAACTGTTCTCATTTCATCTTTCCAGTACTATTTTAGCAGTGGAGTTACATATCACTGACCCTGGGCTGTTGCATGCGGGACAATACAACCAAGTAGCCTGGCTCTGGCTACTGCGGGACAGAACGAGGCTTTGCACAGTGTAGGGGGAAACAGTAGGAGTGATTGGGTGCAGATGCCCCACTTCATAGATTCAGAAACCAAGGTGGAGGAATACCACTTAAGACCTTTAGTCATGAAGCAGATGGCATTCAAATCTGATTATATCTTAAAATTCTGCTGGGGGCATGTGCACTCACGAGAGAGAGAGAGAGAGAGAGAGAGAGAAAGAGGAAAAGGCATCTCCCAATGGGGCTGCATCTCCATTTCTCCATCTTTTCAGGACTGGGCACATATGCCCAGTATGTTTTTTAAGCCACCAAGGCCAGGATTCAAACCATATGCTTGACTACGTGACATCCAGCTTCCTTAAGCCCCAGACCACATGACCGGCCCTCAAATCCAGGTCTCTTAACATAAAATCTAGTTTATTTCCATGTCCTTAATGAAGCATCACTAGTAACAACTGGAGTATGTCTGTTTATGTTTGTACAATATTTGGTCCAGACACACATTGAACGACTTGTCAGAGGTGCTTTAACGTCAGATAGTCAGGTCAAAAGCAGAATTAGACCCAGAACCAGGGTGTTGGTTGTCCTGATTTCTCTTTGCTCTTCTAGGCATAACTCTCCAGGTTAACATGTTTGCTGCTGCTGCTTTTTTTTGGAGATTTTTTTTTTTGCTATAGAGCACATGCACTCGCCAGAGAGACAGAAAGCGAGAAATCACCCCCGGGGGATGGCCACACCGCAATCCCTTCTCCTCCATTCTCCTCTCAGGATCTTGGGCATGCATGCACATGTGCCCGGCGTGAGTTTAAGCCACTGGATCCAGGACTCGAACCGTGGTTGACTACATAAGAGTTCAGTGACATAGCCATTACGCTAACTGCTGGTCCCTTCTTTTTGCCTAGGGTTCATGTGCTTGCCGGAGAGAAGGGGAGACAGAGACAGTGAGAAATCCCCACTCTCCGACCCCCACAGAAGTATAGCTATGACACAGTCCTTTCTGCTTCATTCTCCTCCATTCTTCTCCTGGGATCTTGGGCATGGACACACTCACACCCAGCATGATTTTCAAGTCATAGGATCTGGGACTTGAACCACCGTTGGCCATTTGGGAGTCCATCTGCTGGTCCCAACACGTCTGCTTCTTTCTGGAACTGTTCTCATTTCATCTTTCCAGTACTATTTTAGCAGTGGAGTTACATATCACTGACCCTGGGCTGTTGCATGCGGGACAATACAACCAAGTAGCCTGGCTCTGGCTACTGCGGGACAGAACGAGGCTTTGCACAGTGTAGGGGGAAACAGTAGGAGTGATTGGGTGCAGATGCCCCACTTCATAGATTCAGAAACCAAGGTGGAGGAATACCACTTAAGACCTTTAGTCATGAAGCAGATGGCATTCAAATCTGATTATATCTTAAAATTCTGCTGGGGGCATGTGCACTCACGAGAGAGAGAGAGAGAGAGAGAGAGAGAAAGAGGAAAAGGCATCTCCCAATGGGGCTGCATCTCCATTTCTCCATCTTTTCAGGACTGGGCACATATGCCCAGTATGTTTTTTAAGCCACCAAGGCCAGGATTCAAACCATATGCTTGACTACGTGACATCCAGCTTCCTTCAGCCCCAGACCACATGACTGGCCCTCAAATCCAGGTCTCTTAACATAAAATCTAGTTTATTTCCCCACACACATTGGATTCCTATGTGTTTCTAAAATGAAAAGCAAACTAGCCTTTTAAAAAGTGAATTGGATGTAATTACTTATGGGTTTTATCACTGCATAGACTCTGGTATTATTACTCCAGGCAACTTTCCAAATCAATCAGTTAACACACAATAATTGCGCACTCTCTGTTTACTCAGCATTGTGCTAGGTATGGATGAAACTGAACATAAAAACTTGGTTTATACAAAGTGTATAGTGATGATTCCTGACATCGAATAATCTTCTGAACCAAACCACACAGGATATGCTATTTCACCAAATATTGATCACATGGATGATCCTAAAGGGCCTGATTTCATAGAATTCATACCTTAACCAGTACTTTCTAGGAAAAACAAATAATTCACACCAGTATGCTTTCACCAAAAGCACACATGCATATGACGGCAATGAACTTAAGCACTACTGGAAAATCCCAAATGTGTGGCCGCCTTCTAATTAAAAAGATTATTTCCTGCAAACCCAAATGGAATATCCTTCCGCCGCTTCTATTTTTTCCCCCCATAAAACAAGCTCTCTGCAAGAAATGGGAAATTTATTATGAGAGTGAACATGCTCCCTTTCCAAACATCCCAGTCGGTCTGAGGAAATGAGGCAGCGACGACTTGGAAACCACCTCCCTCTGCACACATATCCACTCACACGTGTCACAGCTCCGTCCATCACCTTGGCCCAGGGCAGCCCCTGAGCAGAACCTGACAGCAGGGGGGATCCGTCTGGTGACTCAGACCCAGGCTGATTAAAATCACCTAGTGGGTCTTCTGGTCCCAGACTAATCCAAACTTTAGCCTTGTCTACTGTACATCCTCCACGACCGTTCCCAGCCAAGCTTTGAATGACTCAAGTCCCACCATGTTCCCGGGGGTGGGGGGTGTTACTGCAGCCAAGTAGAACAAACTGACTAGATGATTTTTTTCCCCTTTCATTGAATTTAATTTTTCCTTTCTTTCTTTTTTCTGCTATTGTGTTCTTGCTGGATGACTTTGGACCACCCACTCTGCCTGTGCTTCAAGTGTATAGAGAATGTCCCAGTATTAGTGGGTCCGTGACAGTTTTGAATTTCAGCTGGTGGCGGTGCCAAAGGTGGCACACAGGGCACTAGGGTTCCATCCCTGCCATTCAGTCGTCTAACCACACCTCCGACTCTCTCCTACAGGCGTACAAACACCGTCTCCGCTCTCTGCCCCCTGAACAGGGTCTAGCCCTGCGGAGGGAGGAAATCCAGGGCATGGCAAAGAGGAAGACTGTCTTTAAGACCCTGAGGTTAGGCTCACTAACTGAGGCGCACTGTCAAATACGATCAAATCCGGATTGTAGAAAATGAAACCTCTACCTCATTTACTTTTCCCTTAGGCATTTTTATTCTTTTTCTCCACATTTTTGCTACTTCATTTTGAAATGCTATGACAATTTTTAAAGTCTTCCTTCAAAGTCTTAAACCAAAAGAAACCATGTCTAATTACAGGCGAATGGACTCCTTTGGGTATCTAACTCAATTATAAGATGGGAATACTAGAAAGGAGTCTGATAATAACATTTGCTGCTAATGGATGAACGTGCCAAAACACACCCAGTGTTGTTTAATCCCAAAAGGCTGTACAAATTTCACTGTCCAGGTGAGAAAACGAAGACGTAGAGATGGTAAATAACTTGTGGAAATTAGAAGCCTGGAATTTGAGCTCAGATGAGCTAGAGAGCATAACCAGGGGCCAGCAAGTGATGTGGTGGTTAAAGTGCTGCACTCCCACACGGCTGGCCATGAATCGAGTCCTGGACCCGGAGGAGAATGGAGGAGAAGGGATTGCGGTGTGGCTATTCCCCTGTGGGATGAGTTTTCACTTTCTCTCTCCCTGTCTCTCTGTCTCTCCTGTGAGTGCATGCACCCTATGGCAAAAACCTGAAGGAAAAAAAAAAAAAAAAAAAAAGAGCATAACCAGAACCGACACCATCTCCTGCTCCCCAAATGAGAGTATCTCAGAGTGTCCAAGGTAAAGGAGAGGGGAGCACAGGGCATGGACCGGATATGACTTGGCATATCTGGGCTCCGTCTGCTCATTTGCCACATTGCACGTAGCACAGTACATGTCAGGCCCAGGGACAGCTGTTCCCAAATTTACTCATGTGCACGTCACTCGTGTAGACATCACGGCATTGCACGGGGGTCTAAGTCATCAGGTGTGTGCAGTCATGGGTAATTAGGACTTTGCCAGTGGGCCCAGGAGAGACTTGCACAACAACATCCTTTGTGGTTTTACTTTTGAAAGCCCATCAGGGCTGAAAACAATGCCGTGGGTGAGGCCAATGTGTCCAGCACGTAAACCAGAGTCTGTGTTAGCTAATGGAGGGGCCAACAGAGAGAGTCTGATCCCAGGACTGCTCTTAGCTTCTTTTTAAAGTTTTTGGTCTGTGCTTCAATTTCCTAATCCATACAACAGACATATTAATACTCCTTTTCTCCTCTTTCTTTCTTTTCTTTTCTTTTTTCTTTTCTTCTTTTTTTCTTTTTGTTTCTCTTTTCTTTCTTCCTTCCTTTCTTTCTTTTTCTCTTTTTCTTTTTTTGCTATAGGGCAGGCACATGTGCTTGCTGGAGAGTGAGACAGAGAGAGACAGAGAGAGAAAAAGTGAGAAAGTGTCCCCTCCAGATGGTCCCTCCACAATCCCTCCTCTAGAATCGTGGGATTCCAGGCATACGTGCACACACATCCGGCTTGTTTTTCAAGCTACAGGGTCCAGGATTTGAACTGTGAAGGTGGCCATGTGCGATCCAGCTGCTTTAAGCACCACACCACTTGGCTGGTCCCCTTTACTCCCGTTCTCAGAGGGATGTTGCCCAAAAAGGACAAAAAACCCACCATACAATTCTTGCTGAAGATTCCCCCAGGAGGACGTGTGTTCCCGATGTTTCTCCATCGGGAGGAATGGCTCAGCTCTCTCTGCACAGCTCACATTCTCCCCCAAGCCCGCTTGAGGCTCTGGACCTTCTGTCTGGCAGAGGCTACTCCCCAGGGTGCCCCTTCAGCACACTCTACAAATAGATTGCTTTTCACCCACCTCATCTGTGAGCATCCAAATTCTGCTTTCCATCTTTGTGAGTCAGCCCAAATTCTGGATTTGTTGACTGGCGTCAGTCATAAGTTCTGGGAAATTCTCAGCCATTGTGCTTTCAAATGACCTCCATGCTGTTGCCTCTTTCCTCACTTTCTGAAGCCCTGATTAGACGCGTCTCAGACTTTCTCACTTCCTAGTCCACGGGTTTTATCATCTTTTACATTTTCCACTTCTTTATTTCTCTGGACTGTAGTCTGGATCCTTTCTCTGTTCCCTTCTCCACTTCATAATGTTTCTCTTTGCGTAGTGTATGATCTTCTGTTAAATATGGCCATAGACATTTACATTTTTTACTTTATTTCTACTTTTGAGAGAGAGAAAGAACAGGCACCCCCAATAGGGTCTCCATGCCACAGTCTACTCCCAGTCTCATCTGACCCAGATCACGGGCATGTGTGCACATGTTCAGCATGTACAGGGAGCCCTTAGGATACAAACCCAGGACCTTCCCATAAGGGTCCAGCATCACAAGCTCTGTGTTACTGCTGCGTGAGGGCAGGGACAGGCGTCTCATGTCAGGCATGGCCCCAGCATGGCCTGCTGTTGGACATAGGACCAATTCACAGGAATTTCCTGTTACCTGCTCATGGCAGCTCCAGCGTCATCCTCCTGACACAGATGCCCAGGGCTCCCCCTGTGTCTTCTCCCAAAAGGTCAGCCAGGCTGAGGAAGCCCCCCTGGGCCAGGGCCAACACGCTGGGTTCCTCCTCATGGTTGGGACTAGTCTGTCTTTTCCATGTCACATGGCGGCTCTAGGAGCTGGTCTGTGGGCCATGCATCGTAGACTCTTCTCAGTCTTCCTCATCCCCACCCGCCTTCCTCTTTGATGGTCTGAGTCCCAGGATCCACATGTGGTTCTTTTTTAAAAATTTTTAAAAATTTATTTATTTTTTAAATTTCCTGGCCAGAAGGTTCTGGCTTCCAGGAAGGCTCTCCCAGTGTGTGGGAGTCTGACGCTGGCCCGGGGTGGGGGGGCTGACTGTGGTCAGGCCGTCTGCTCTCCCTGCTTCTGGACACTGTTTGTCTTTGACTCACCTCTTCTTCCAGTGTGACTGATTCTTGCCTTGACCAGTCAGACCACATGGGAAGAAGTCTAGAAGAAGCTCACAACTTCTAGTTTGCTGGAAGGACAGACTCCTCCAGAGGACTGAGATAGGACTTTGGCCAAGACCCCCCCCCCCATAGTAGGCCTGTTTCCTCTCCTGCCAAGTCCAAGTGTTGACCTGGGTATGAGTGTCACACCTGATTTGTAACCTGCTTCACTTTCTAATAGACACAAAAATCCCAGGACTCCTCCTCTTGCCATCAAAAGGTGCTCTGAATGACTCCAGTTACGGACTATCATTGTTTTACGTGTGTGGCCTCATTTATGCCTGCAGACAGACTTGATCTATGACGTGTCTCCTAGCCAGGAAGATTCTGTAGCCCTGTCCCTTCTCTTGATTTATGAGAACAATGGAGAGCCTTCCATTCTTCCAACAGGAAATAACATGATGTGTGACAAGTACCCCTACAGGACAGGTGCACCCCTCCCCCATCTGAGAAATACGTGTAAGGAGGTCAGCAGAGTGGAGGGGACAAGAGTGATATGACTTGGTTAGAGAAGATCCCAGAGCCTTATTACCCCAGGAGCTATGGCCTAGGAAAGGCATGACTTTCTCAGAAAGGTCTGTTCCCAGGACCCAAGACCTGTTCACCTCCTTTCTCCTGCTCCTCACTCCCCTCTGGAACAGGGGGGACAGAATGAACAGAGAGGGCCTGAGGCTCCTCATAGGAGGCTAAGTAAAGGAAGAGGTCGCACCCTGAGGGAAGAAGCAAAGGGCTAAGGCACCATGAAGCTGTAGAGGGAGGAGGGTCTCCCACATCCCCATGGATTCTGAGTAGGACACATGGTAAGATTCCATCTTGAAGTGAAGACTGGCACATTTCGGGACTCCCTGTACAAGACTGACCAATGATAGCAAGCTTGGGATGTCCCCTTGACATCACAGCCTCTGCTGACATGTTCACACAACATTTATCTCTCACCTAAAACACTGGGAATTTCAGCATGCCTTTTACCAAATCACGTGAAGTAATGACTCTGATAGTCGTTGTTCATGACCCCTGAGAGAGTCCTTGGTCTCCAGTGAAACTTTCCTCAGCCACATCATAGCCTTGCTTTTCCTAGGAGTTTACAGATGTGAAGTGCCTTGAAATCACACAGCAAGAGCCCCGTCTACATCTCTTACCCTTGGAGCTCCTCCTGTCCCCCCATGGGGGTGGCCTTTTGAGGACTATGGCTTCCAGGTTTGCTACAAAAGTTATTAATCCTGTGTGTGATGGTTAATTTTATGTGTCAACTTCACTGGGCCATGAGGTGCCAGACATTTGGTCAAACATTGTCCTGGACATGTCAACGAGAGTGATTCTAGATGAAATTAGCATTTGAGTCAGTAGATTGTGCAGAGCAGATTGCCCTTCTTAGTGTGGGTGGGCCTCACCCAACCAGCTGAAGACCTTAATAGACCACAAAGGATAAATAAGAGGGAACTCCTGCCTAAGTCTTTGAGCTGGGACATCAGTCTTTTTCAGCTCTTCCTAGCTCTCGAGCCTACTGGTTTTTGGACCAGAACTTGCATGATCAGCACTCTTGGGTCTCCAGCTTACTGGCTATAGTTTTGGGGCCATGTCAGCTTCCATAATCATGTGAGCCAATTCCTTCTTCTTTTTTTTTTTTTTTTTTGGAGAGGTTTTTGCTACAGGGCACGTGCGCTTGCGAGACTGATAGAGAGAGACAGAGAGATAGAAAGCGAGAATCACCCCCCGGGGGGATGGCAGTGCCACAATCCCTTTTCCTCCATTCTCCTCTCGGGATCTTGGACACGCACGCACACGTGCCCGGTGTGAGTTTAAGCCACCGGGTCCAGGACTCGAACTGTGGTCGACTACATGGGAGTTTAGCGACATAGCCATCGCGCTAGCTGCTGGTCCCAATTTCTTCTTAATATGTATGTATGCCCCTCTCCCTGACTCCTCACACCGCTGGTTCTGTTTCCTTGGAGACCCCTGACTGAAACACTGCATTTCTCACAGCCTTAGCTCCAGCCTGCCTTGCCTAGTCTCCACTCGCAGATCCCTTCTCTCTGCACCTCTTCCACAAGTCACATAGCTTCTCAGCCTTCTGCTTCTCCTTGGCCATGGCCTTCTGCAGAGACCAACCACAAGCAAACAAGAGACCCCAAGCTCTCGCTCCATCTCCCTGTTGGAGCCTCTGCTCCACAGATCAGCCTCTCATCCCCAACACCCAGAATCTTTGTCCACTGATGAAAAGACAAACCCAAAATGAGGTGAGTACTTGAGCAAAAAAAGAAATATCATGGTGTTAAATTACAAGCTGAAATTGAAAGCAAATATCCATTGGTCTACACTGATATACATAAGTGAGTAAATAGGAAACTGAGGGAGAAGACAGATCAGAAGAGTTCCAAGTCATGTGTAGATGCTCCCCCCTACAAGAGGAGGAACTTCCTCTCTCCTTCCTTTGAGCATGGACTATACATAGCAATTTAATTCCAAAAAAGCAGAGTGTGTGTGTGTGTGTGTGTGTGTGTGTGTGTGTGTATGTGTGTGTGTTGGGGGGAGGGTCCCCTTCGAAGTGGAGAAACCTGTCAAACCTACTTTGGCCAGGTGACCAAGGTGACATCACCAGTGATAAGCCATGTTAGTAGGGTGCACCTCTTGGTATGATGTCGTGAGATGGCGTGACACCCCCAGTCTCAGCGTGAGAAAACATCACACCCAGAATGAGGGACATCAAGTAAAATAGCTGGCCAGTCCTCTTCAAAAGCGTCAAGGTCATGAAAAACAAAGGAAGGCTGAGAAACTGTCACAACCGAGAGGATTCTAGGGAGACTTGACGACTAGCTGTGGTGTGGGATCCCGGACCGGATCCTGGAACAAAGGACATTGACAGAAAGTCCGGTGAAGTCTAAGTGGAGCCTGGACTTTCCTTAGAAGAAATGCACCCTGTTTCTGAGTTGCGATGCCTGCACCACGGAGATGTAAGACATGGGGGGAAACAGGCACGTTCTGCCCTGTCTCTGCAGAGTCTGGGTAAATCCAAAACTATTCCAAAACAAAGAGCAGGCTTGAAAGGTGAGATACGCTAAACTAGAACATTTCTTTATTTATAGTCATATGTAAGTTCGATTTCATTTACAGGATTCAAACAGTCAGAAATTTCTAGAGCAAAACCTGAAAGTCTCCATTTCTCCTTCCACTGCCTCCTCAGAGCTGACGGTAATTAATGCCTTAACTCTGGGAACTGCTTACTACGGGCCAGGCTTTGCCAGAAATGCTTTGGCAGGACTGAATGACTGAACTTAATCTTCAGAAGCCACTGAGATAGGCACGGCTAGGCCCATTTTACAGACAGACGCCGAGGCATGTGGAGATGGAAGAGGTGGGCCAGGTTAGGCAGTGAGTGGCAGAACCAGAGCAAAGCTCCCGCCAGATACTTGTGTACCACCATCAAAGCTAGCCACCCTGAGAGGAGGCACCACTTTAGTTGTGTTGGCACAGCCCTTGTATACACACACACACACACTCACACACACACTCACACTCACACACCCCTTTTATTGGGATAAGCAACCATGCTGTCCTGCGATTTGCTTTTTATTCTTTTATTCTTTTATTTTCTTTTATTTTATTTTAGAGATTTTTGCTATAGGGTATGTGAGCTTGCAGGAGAGACAGAGAGACAAGAAGTGAGAAGTCACCCACTGAGGGGATGGCCACGCTGAAATTTCTTCTCCATTCTCCTCTCAAGATTTTGGGCACTCATGCACATGTGCCCAGTGTGAGCTTCAAGCCAATCTCTCTGCAGTGAGTGCTCA